>NC_057796.1:61789841-61891727 GCF_018294505.1 Triticum aestivum
GACCGCCACGTTGGATCGGATAGACTAGACCCACCACAAATTCCATCAAATTGACCAGTACACCAAATCCACCGTCCTTCTCACATGTTAGTCCAATGGGCCGGAAACGACATGACGGATGCATCTATGTGTCCCATATCCACTCCATATATGGGCTGGATATGTAGGTTGCCGGTTAGTTCGGGCGTTTGGGCCGGATTTGCTAGGTGGGCCATCCCTATTCCTCGCCTTCAGCGAGTGTAACTCCTGGCTCGTTGAAGGGGGCGAGCAATATGGTCCGGCCCACACGGGAGCAAGGCCACAACCTGTTTTTCTGTTGTTGTTTTTACGTTTGTTTTTGTTTTTATTTATGTTTGTACTTTTGTTTTTGCTTTAAAATATTTTAAATGTATATATTACAAAAAAACTCTACAAAAACATTTGGAAAATGTTGAATAAGTATTTGAAAAATGTTGAATAAGTATTTGAAAAATGTTGAACAAGTATTTGAAAAATGTTATCAAGCATTCGAAAAATGTTAAACAAGTATTTGAAAAAAAATATTGAACAAGTATTTGGATAATGTTATTGACGCATTCAAAAAATGTTGACCAAGTATTTGAAAAATATTGATCAAGCATTTGAAAAATGTTGAACAAGTATTTGAAAAATATTGAATAGGTATTAAAAAAATTGTACGAGTATATAAAAAATATTGAACTAGTAAGTATCGAAAAATGTGAAGGAGTATTTGAAAAATGTTGAACATGTATTTAAAAAAATGTTGATTATGTATATAAAAATGTTGAACAGGTATTTAAAAAATGTTGATTATGTATATAAAAAGTGTTGAATGGGTGTTTGAAAAATATTGAACAAGTATTTGAAAAAATGTTGATCATGTATGTAAGAATGTAGAATGAGAAAAAAAAGAAACAAAGAAAAATAGAAAAGAAACAAAATAAAAGGAAAAAACAAAATGAAAAAACTGAAGAAGCAAATAAAAAACCTGAAGAAGAAAAAAACAAAAGAAAACGAAAAGAAAAAAAAAAGAGAAATCCAGACTATTTTCCTATGAGTAGGATCCGCCCTACTACTGTCACGAACCGAAAGCTAGCCCAGTGGCTTGACATAGTTGCTCTAAATCAGGAGACCACGGCTCGAATCCCCGCCGCGCTCCAGTGAATGGGCCGGCCCGATTAGCGTAGTCTCTTAAGTGAGCGATCCTTCCCATCTCGCTTAATGCGAGAAATAGTCGCCACGTGTCAGGTGCTGTTGAGTGGCATTTTTGCGTCCGCTCAACTCACCGGGACGTTTGTGACGGAAATAGGGGCTCCAGTGGTGATGCTCTTAGAGCATCTCTAGCGGACATCTTAAACCTCGGAACTAAAAACGTGTTTGAAGGATCGGTTTGAGCTGTGGCCGAATAGACCCCTCAAACTTAAACTGTAAAACCAAAAATTCGCTTATATATTTTTTCCATGTCTTGTTCCTCTTGCTCGTGTCCATAATCAGCCAGCTCGCTCCTACGAAACCGATGAATAGTGTAGGAAACGGCCAAATACGAAACCGCCGGGCGTCTAGCTAGCTCGAAGCGGCCAAATACGAAGCAGCCAACAGCCAAATACAGCGCATGAAGCTCGAATCAATCCAGGAGCTAGCTAGCTCCTTCGTCTGCCTAATCGATCGATTCAGCTAGCTAGCAGGGCACCGTCGGGTTGGCTTCGAAATCCTTGCTAGAGATGCTCCGCTGCAAAACGACCGGACGGACCGAGACCTTTGGCTTGTCGGCCAAAGCGCATCCCCGTGCTCACCCGACCGCAGATCTTCATCTCCCTCCGACGATGCCGGAGGAGAGTCGGATCTAAACACCGTGAGCTGGTGGAGTGGAGTTAAGGAAAGGAAGACGGACCTACAGACCACGGTCTTCTAGCCAGTAAGTGCTCGTTCCCATATATTCCCTGAAGTATCATGCAAATAACAAGTGTTCATGTCGTAAAATTGTTCGCTGCTTCAATGCAAAAAGCCACTTGAAAGTATATAATGTTTCCGTAGTTCGGTGAATTTGTCCATGGGAAGGAAGAAAACAAGCAACAGAGAAAAAGAAACCCACCATGAACCCTACAACTTAACAGAGCACAAAAGTGCACAAATGCATGCGAGGAAGAAAAGCACAGGCACAGGTAACCTTCGAATAACAAATCTCCAAGAAATCTCAAAAACATAATTCACGGTCAAATGGTTCTATTGATGTTTCTGAAGCAAGTCCGCCTATGGTTCACTGCTCCAACTAGAATTAAGATTCATTCTACAAGGGTGTTCCAATATACTCCCTCCCTTCCTTAATATAAAACGTTTTTGTAGTTCAATTTAAACTGCAAAAACATCTTATATTAAGGGACAGAGGTAGTAGGTGACTAGAGGGAAGAGGGATCTCTAGGGAACTGTCTTTACAACCACATCAAGTCATCATTAGCTCATAGTGAACATGTCATCATGCCATCCTCCTTGAACGTATTTGGCTTGCAGCCGCCTGAGGGCTTCAACTTGATTTGGTGCTGCAGTTTCGACAAGGAATGTTTGACCCCATATCTTCCGCAGTTCTGACCGGAAAAGAGTCAAGCAGAAGCAAATAGAGTATTGTCAAATAAATGATGCTGTGCAACTAGTTAAACCAGTATGTACAAAGTCCAAATACACAGATTCATTGAAATGAATGTTCTAAGAAATCATCAGGTCACTGGAATTGATGAGGGGAGCCTACTCATTTAAAAATTGGCCTCCCAACAACTCAATATAGATGTGTTCCCCAATCTAAGATGCCTTCAGCTGGGTTATTTTGCACATTCGTATATGATCCCGCTACTTTTTTTTATCAGCATTTATAGTATTTGAATGGTTTATGTATAGGCATGTCGAAATATACTACTTCCATATCAACACGTTCACATGTGCGCAACCCTCTGCTGAGCTCGGATGATTCACCCTCTTGAACCTCTCCGTATATTCTCTTTCTCCAAATCGTCAAGTCTGCAGCAGTGGTGATTGGTAACCGCTTGGCGGTGAAATCTGCAGTGCACAGTAGCAACCTAACTTAACCATGCCTAGAGTAGACTCTGGCTGGCCTATACGCTCGACACTGCACCACACCCTGACTTAACCATGCCTCTTTTATTTTACTATACACAGTAGGGCAAAACACCCCACTGCAATTTTTATTAATAAAAAGAAAAGGAACAAGCTACAAAGTCTAGGGCTTGAGAGAAGCCACTTCATCCCCCATCTCATCTGGGACCTCCGGGCCACCATCGGCCCCGCCAAACCAGCTCTGAAATACCTCCCTTCCATTTAAATATCCCGATACAGCGTTATGACTTTGCCCTGGCACATCTGTGGTGCTCCGCTCGATCTGCCACGGTGCCACCATCCAGGGCTCAGCTCTCGGCGGCAGAGCTCTCTTGCTCTTCCTTTTCTTGTTTTCCACCCTCCACCCCCCACCCCCCAGGTGGTTTCACCCCCTCTCCAGATCAAGTTCACAGGGACCGAGGGACGTGATGTTACGGATTGGGGAACAAGAATGGTTCGCATAAAAAGCAGCCGCACATGGAGGTAGGAAGGTCCAGTCCCACGTTGCTGGCATCCAGCGGTGCCAATCTAGCGACGTGAGCAGCAAGGCTGCCATGTAATTTTGCACTCTTACTGGAAAAACCTAGAAGCTCGATGTGGCAGAACCTAAGAAGTCGACCTAATGGCTAATAACACTTGGATTATCCATCTCCACACCATTGGATTAGACTACATCAGCAACACAGGAGTATAGACAAATGCAATTCAAATAATCTTTCATGATTTTTAAATAATACCAAGGGGGATGCCGGATGAGGGACTATCAATCTACTACTAATAATAAACAGCTGGGCATGATAAGGGAAAACATACGATGGATGCAAGGGCAGCAAAGTTCAAACATACCAGATTTATGCATGGGTGAGAGGCACATGATGATCAAGTCAAAGCGAGAAACTTTCGCCAAATTCTCCAAAATGCTAACTGCTAACACTGCATCATCCCTGAGTACATAATACGAATTAATAATAGGTAATAACAGTACAGGTCATGAGAGTACTGCAAGAGAATGTAAGAAACACTTTAAAAAAACATAAGAGGCAAGCACACCGGAAAATTGAGGCTGTGCACTTCACGATATCAATCAGAAAAGCTGATGAAAGTGCATCCTTAAAAATCTCTGGAAGTCTCTCTGGTCGAATTGACTGATCACGTAACAAGAAAGTGACAATTAGAAATGTACATATGACGATTAATTTAAGACACCAAAAAGAGGCTGAGAATAAACCTTTAACAATTGTATTTGCTGGGTAAGGTCGTCAGAGATAGCTCTCCAAGAAACCTCAAAATCATAAGCTGTCTTTGGTGTCTTCACACTTTTTACAGTGCTGGATATATATCGTGAAGCAGCACGTGATGCAAGCTCTTGCACTGATATTTCTGGCCCAGGTTTCTGTTTAGCATCTCGAGATTGCTGCATTAAATTAAAGAATTGAAATGTAACAGGAAGAAGCAACACTACTTCAAATTCCCCAAAGAAGTGTGCAAAATCAGTACTTTACATCACATTTGCACTAAAATAGTACTCCCTCTGTAAAGAAATATAAGAGCGTTTAGATCACTACTTTAGTAATCTAAACACTCCTATATTTCTTTACGGAGGGAGTAGAACATAAATGTGCTCCTATACGCAGAACTTCAAGTATTACTTCAATGGCTAGGGAGGGCTCGCCCTCTGCCTGCTCCTTCATGGTTTTCCAACCACCCAAACACTCTGCTCCACCACAGAATCAACATCCGAATTAAAAAGAGTAAACTTGCCCAGTGGGCAGACTTTCCTCTGCTTGAATAGACATGTTAGCTACTGGAAGCCAGTCCAGCTACCAAGCTTTGATGGATTTTGAGAACTTCAGATACATGAACCAGTTTTTTCATATATCCATAAGGATCAAATACTATATTTCAGCAAAATGCATGAACAAGGAGACCAACTCATATGCTATGCAGGTTATATCATTGACGATGCAAACTATGCAATGGTATAAGCTGATAAGTACCAACACACAAATCATACATCTCTTATTTTTAGCCAACTCATATATAAGGGGACACAATATCATGTGCATTTATGATAGTCAGAAATGTTAGTCAGACCGCACCTGCATGCTATTGTCTTTGAGGCTTACACCAGATCCTCCTTTGGACACACCACCTGATAATTCTCTGATCCCAGCCGCAGCTCTCCCAGGCAAATCAACTTCCATGAAACTGTCCTGTAGAATTAAATCAGACATTACAAACCCAAACATGTTTGCTGAATAGACCTCAGGTGGAATGTAACCAGCTCTACAAGAAACAGAACAGAGGGCTAATTCAAAATCGCAGAGCCATGTGCATGAATTATATTAATCTGTCAAAGCATGTTACGAAAACTTTACTTCTTATAAAGGGAAAGACACAGCATGTCATGCAATAGAACACTATAACCTACCTTCTGGGGATCACTTGGTGCATGAGAAGTGATATTTTTTCTATCTCCAGCTTTATCAAATTCAGAAATTGTATGCTTAGCTTGAACTGAACTTCTCTTGGCCATTTTCTGCAGAAGTAATAAACTCGTTATTACAAGCAATGAAAGGGGGCATCTCTTTAATACAACGTCTAAGACTGAATGTGGATACATAAGTAATGAACAGAAAATTTGACCGAAGAGCTTGGATGCGAACACTAATGGTAACACATCAGATGAAAATTGAAGTAAACAGCTGCTCACCTCCATGAGTAGTGCCTTTATCTCAGAATATTGTTTCCTCAATTCTGGATTGTTAGCATCGACACTTACAGCAAATTCAGCATCTGTTATGCAAATAAGTAATGTACAATAGTTGTCAATGTTCACGCAGACAAGAATTAAGCTTACAAGGAAAGCACTGTCAAAAGGAAAATCAAGAAGGGTTAAAACGCAGAATACCATCCATTGCTTCCTTAAGCTTCCCAAGTCCTTTCCTTGCAGTAATTCTGCGTGAGTATGCTTTAACATAACGGTCATCCAGATTCAGAGCCTCAGTGCAATCATTCTCTGCCTCTTCAAATCTATTAAGTTCCAGATAAAAACGTAAGACTAAACCAGATAGTGGTCGTAAAACATGGCTCTCAAGTTCCACAACAGGGAAAACACGAGATATTAGCACAAATAGCAAAGAAGAATATCAACAGTCTGAAAGTTTCACTTGATCTATCCATCAACCAGAATTATGGTTACAGCCACAAATAAGGTGTACTATAGTAAATCAATTGCAGCTACTAGCACAATCAAACCAGTAAGTGCCACAGCCTAGCAAACACAAGCATGGTTCTAGTGTAGGAACTTGCCTTCTTAGTTTAAGATACGCCATAGCTCGATTGGCAAAGGCAACAGCCGTCGGCGACAATGCGATACTTCTCGAGTAGCACTCAACTGCTTCAGCAAACTTCTTCTGCTTGAAGTACTCATTACCCTGCAAACACAACCACAGAAACAACACGTATAGGTTCACGGAACTGGTCTCGGCCTCTCAACACAGCAGTCGAAAAATCATCACAAGGGTATGCATTGGGATGCATATATACATACCTGTTCCTTTTCTGAAGTGGCGTCAGGCATTGGTTCGTCGTTCAGGTAGGAAGAGTAGTTTGTGCGATTGTACCGACCAGCCATCTTTAATGACAACAAGATGGATATGGTTAGATTCGATAATGCACCCAAGAGGAAAGATGAGAGCAGTTCGAGCAAGCACAATCTAGGATTTTTACAGTGGTGGAGCTAGGATTCAAGCAAGCAAGCCAAAGATTACAAAACAAATGGTTCGACTGTATTAGCATTATTTCAGAATTTGACCTCGGTTCTTAATGATGTAACAAAGGAGATAAAACTACGCGTAACATCTTCATCTTGTTGTTTGTATAACATGAGATTGGTAAGAAAATGCATCAAGTCAAGCTCTAAGAAATGAAAATTGGGAAAATCACCTAGGGGTTCTAAGCATGCTAGGCTACTGTTTGACGGGGGTCCTGGGGAAATCAATCACCTCTTGGAGCAGCGGCGCGACGAGAGTGGGACGCGTGGGCGAGCTCGACCAGCAGGCCCCCTTGGCGGTGCAGCGGAGGCGAGACGACAGGGGCGGGGTTCCGGCCTGACGCAGCAGTCCAGCAGAGGCGGGGGCGGCTCGGAGGCGCAGCGTAAGCGGGGCGACGCGGCCGAGGCGGTGGGCGGGGGCAGCGCAGCGGCGAGTCGGCGCGGTGAGCCGGGCGCTCTGTCTCTCTACCGAGCGAGGCGCGAGGTCAGGCAGAGAAGCCTCTCTGCTGGATTAGGGGAGGGGTGATTGGATTGGAGGCCGGCGTCGAGGGAGGCGGCGGCGCTGGCGTTTCTTGGAAGAGGAAGCGGGCAGGCTTTGGGCCGGCTCGGTCGAGCTCGAACCATTCTGCGGCACATGGTTAGGTCCAGCCGACGGGAAAAAAAAAGCCTAAATTCTTAATAGCAAAGCTTTGCTCTTTAGACATCCCGAGCACACACCCTTCCAAGCCGTCGGATTGGGATCCAATCACCAGGTGCTGCACGGTCGGGGCAGTGGAGCGAAATATCTACAGAGTTACAGACGCACTATCGACAAGTCTCCCGCAATCCACTCAACCACTCTACTCAAGCCTGACGCTTCCTCCCTGATATTGATACGCGGCCGCCGCCTCGCTCCTCCCCCAGACCACGCCGCCGCCGCCCCGCTCCTCCTACCGGCTCCGCGCTCCGTTGCCCCGCTCCTCCCGCCGACGCGCGTCACACCAAGCACACCCATCTCGTCTGCGGCTACGAGCATGCGACCATGGCAGCTTCTTCTTCCAAATCCACCACCGCATTCATCGATTCCGTGGCCGAGCTTCCGGAGATTACTAGCGGATTTGGGAGGCGTGGGGAGAAAAGGAAGGAGAAAGACCACTCTGCAGAGAGAGAGAGAGAGGGGCAAAAGAGCCATCCGTGCGTGTTGACCACCAGACGGAGGTAGGGGAGAGGAGGGGTCTGGGCGGCGCTGCTCCTCTGTGCGCCGCTTTCGTCCAGGAGCCAGGGATTGAGGAGGGACCCGCGCATCCGTGCAACACGAACATCTCGCCTGTAGCGCCCTCGTCAGCGGTCCAGCAAATCGCCGGTCAGCATCTTGAGCCCAATAACGCACGCATGCGACTTCCTGCACTCGAATCGTCGGATATGGGGGCGTATTGGAGAGTTGATGTTGGTTCCCCGCAGGTTTTTTGGGGCATGTGGGTCTTTAATTTGTGGACGACGGCGAGAAGCGCAGCGAGGTTACGGTGCAGTACCTCACTGTAGATTCCCCTCCCGCTCTTCGTCCACAGATTGAGGCGTTGTGAACCAGTTTTTGGATTTGCCAAAGTGCGTGTGTTGAGTTGCTGCAGGCGTGAGCATGAGTTGCAGGAAGATGTGGTATGAGTTCGTCAGAGTTTGCCGTACGATAGTTGGTAGATCCTTTCCCACAAAGCGTGTATTTTGTTGTTGTACAAAAACTTGCCTAACTATTGATTTGTAGTTGCCTGAAATGTTCGTTAGTTTTGCCATCTCATAGAGGTGCTACAAAAACTTGATGGAAATTTTGATTACTCAGAACCCAGAAACTTTGTTGCACACCAATGCGCTCATGGAGATATGAACTAGCCTACTTTCATATCTACCCACAGCTTGCCTAATGTTTTTGTATATCTGCACAAAGCTTGCCTAACGATTTTGTTAGCTGGTTGCCTGATATGGTTCAAAACTTGTTAGTTTCTCGAAGGATGAGTCCATCCAGAGGAGGAGGCAGAGCATCCAAAGGATCGACCCTGCGCCTCACGCAGGGTGAGTCCCCCGCCCTCCCTATCGTTTCTTGAAGTAGCTGATGCAGATTCATCCCGATTTTTTGACGTGATTTTTGTTCGGTGAGAGTTTGTCGCTAGCGGGGCAGGGGTGATTTGAATTGGTCACCTTGATTCCGCGAGAAGCGTTTTTGTCATCTCCAATCCATAGTTGGTCAGCCAAGGAAAGCATTGCTGGCATGATGTCTTGTTGTATCTTGTTGTACTAGAGAATGTGATTGTTTCCGTTGCATATGTCGCTGAGAAGTGCCGCAGCTGCATCCATCTCGAGACCATTATCGTTTCTATGGTTTGCTGTCCCAGGGAAGAGCAACAATGAATTTCCAGTATCATTTGGATAGTAAGAGGAAGGGGAGAACAAATCTGCTTTTTTTCACTGCAAGTGGGGCTGTATTTGAATTTCCAGTATTTTTTTCGCTTTATCACGTTTTGCCTCAAAACAATGCAATACTTGCCCCATTTTTCTGTCTGAAATGTTTTTCACAGGCAAAAAAATGGCTGGGAAAAGCAAAAAGGGCGTTCAACAAGATCCCCAATAGTTAACCCCGATGCTAATTCATCTCCTGTCATTGAAGAGCAGCAAACAAAGGTGCGTAGAGAAAATTTATAACTGAAATCACATCAGGATTTGCTTGACCACTGTGCGGTGCTTGCTATAGTTTTATGTGAGACTTGCCCTTTAAAATATTGTGGACAAAAACAGATTTGTGAAAAAGTCTTTTTTTTTCTCAAATTTGATTCATCCCAAAAAACTTCCCTACCACCTAAAAAACCATCTCAAAAAACACTTTATATGTGTGGCTTGCAACTACAGAAAATTAGGATATGCTTGCCAAAAACTACATGGGGTTGCTGGAGTTTTATGTGTGACTTGCCTACTATTGTGTGTGATTTGCCTAGTCTTTTCTATATGTGGGGAGAGGCGGGCATGGCGGAATTTGTTGGAGATTTTGGGAGGGCTGAGAGAGGGGACCTGTGGTTTTGCTGTTGAATCGACCGGTGGTGGTGTTGAATCTCCTCCTGGCGACGCATGCCTCGACTGGCAGGGCCTACATGTGGTCAGTACTGGCCTAAATCACCTAACTTTTATAGATATCTTGTTATCCACTAATTTGATACACTGAAATAGGATCCTATTTCCTATTTTATGCGGCATGTTTTTGCCAGATCCTATTTTCTGATATATCTTTCTCTCATTCACTCGATGTGGATGAACTGATTCCAGGCACAGTTCCAAGGGCTTCCGTTTGGGACGACGACCTCATACTCAAGGTCATGAGGAAGGAAAAGAAGGGTCCAGGGGAGTACAACAAGCTGCGAGTAAGCATTCAACACCCCACATTTTTTTTTCGGTTTTTCACACACGAAACTTTTTAGGCAAGCATACACTTAGCTCAACCAAATCATGCATAAATTTGTTGTCAGTGAAGCCACACACACAAAAGGCAGGCTACCAAAAGTAACTGAATTGGCAAGTTCGACACCAGACATAGGATAGATATTCATACTGGATCAGGCAACACCACACACATTTTTCAAGCAATTCACACCATTAGCACAAGCAAGTCACACAGCCTTTTTCATATCAACATACATGGTACAACCCACAAAAATATCCTATATCAAGTCGAAACTGAAAACGATGTCAAGTCAAAAGCTCGGGGTTATTGTGCACACTTGGAAGCTTCACCAGCCACCCCCGGTAAAGCTTTGCACAACCACAAAAATGTATCAAACTTGTTTAATCTTGCCTTTCTTGCCAACAAGTTATTTTTTGTCCTGAAACTTATATACATTTTGCCTACAGCCCGGCAGGACTTTGCCTTGTATGGCATTTTGCCTGAAACTTGCACAAGAAGCTTCACAGGAAAACAGGCTTCCCAAGCCACTACCAGGTAAACTTTTGCTTCCCAGCCACCACCATGTTGCCTACATCTCAGCATTTTGCATGTTACCTGGTTAACGCAAGTGCGGGTCTACATAGGGATTCGGATTGCAATTGCCAACCGATTGTTCCCACTATTGTTGTTTGCATTTGAAACATGACCTCTTTGTTGATTGTAATGAAGTTGTCCAAAAATAGAATAGTTTATTGCACACATCCACCCAGGGAGGTGTATGTCGCATATTTTTAAGGAACAAATGTTTGGTCTAGAAAGTCAGGAGGCATTTTTTGGACACAAGACTTTGCTTGGTGATTGCACTCAAGTTGCCTCAAAGAACACAAGCAGTTGCTTGTCTTGTTTTTGGTCTAGACAAATCAGAACCTAAATTTTTGAGGAGGAAATTGCATGCATGAAACTCATAGCAACTTAGCAAGTTCATATTGCATAAACACACACCACCACCAGTTTGTATCATACAAGTTCAAGAGGAAGTCATGTTTTTTGTCTAGATAGAAAAAGAGTTAGGATGCAAATTTTCTGTGCATGGGACTTGCTTGTTGGTTGCACTGATGTTCCTGAAAAGAACAACAGTAGTTGCTTTCCTTTGTATCATACATATTCAAGGGAACACATATTTTTGTCTAGGTAGCAATAGAGTCGGGATGCAATTTTTTGTGCAGAGGGCTTGCTTGTTGGTTGCACTGGTGTTGCCTAAAAAGAATAGTAGAGTTGCTTGCTTTCTACTCCCTCTGTTTCTTTTTTACTTCGCATATAAGATTTGTCTTAAGTCAAACTTCATAAAGTTTGACCAAATTTACATAAAAAATTATCAACATCTACGGTACTAGAGATATATAACATGAAAGTTAATTCAATAGTGCATCTCATGATATCGATTTTATATTGTGAATGTGGATATTCTGTCCTACAATCGCAGTCAAACTTTACTACGTTAGACTTAAGACAAATCTTAGATCCGAAGTAAAAAGAAATAGAGGGAGTATTTTTATGTTCCAAACAAGTTGTCTTAGATCCATATAAAATGTTCCTTAGTTTTTATTTTTTTCCCACGTCACAAAAATGACACAACTTGCTTACACAGCGGCAGTAAGTTGCTTAAAAGATACCCATCAAGTTGCTCTTTGTCATCCATATACAAGGTTCCTTCGTTTTTATTTTCCCACGTCACAAAATGTTCACAACTTCCTTACACAGTGGCAGTATGTTGCCTAAAAGATTCCAGACAAGTTGCTTAGATCCATATACAAGGTTCCTTAGTTTTTATTTCTCCCCACGTCACACAAATGACACAACTTGCTTACACAACAACAGTAAGTTGCCAAAAAGATACCCATCGAGTTGCTCTTTGTCATCCATATACAAGGTTCCTTAGTTTTTATTTCCCCATGTCACAAAATGTTCACAACTTCCTTACATAGTGGCAGTATGTTGCCTAAAAGATTCCAGACAAGTTGCTTAGATCCATATACAAGGTTCCTTAGTTTTTATTTCTCCCCACGTCACACAAATGACACAACTTGCTTACACAACAACAGTAAGTTGCCAAAAAGATACCCATCGAGTTGCTCTTTGTCATCCATATACAAGGTTCCTTAGTTTTTATTTCCCCATGTCACAAAATGTTCACAACTTCCTTACAGAGTGGCAGTATGTTGCCTAAAAGATTTCAAACAAGTTGTTTTAGATCCATATACAAGGTTCCTTAGTTTTTATTTCTCCCCATGTCACACAAATGACACAACTTGCTTACACAACAACAGTAAGTTGCCAAAAAGATACCCATCGAGTTGCTCTTTGCCATGCATATACAAGTTACTTTTTTCAGAACTTTATCTTTTTATTTTCTTCGTCTGCACCACAAAAATTGACACAACGTTTTGTTTACATAGTTGCTTAAAATATACCCATAAACATGAGTAGTAGGCCATATAACACATCCATTTAAAAATGACCAAATTTGCTTACACCGGTGCAATGAGTTGCCTAAAAGACACCTGACAAGTTGCGTCTGCATCCCATATATAAGTTCCTTTTAGTTAAACCATATATTTTTGCCCGTTTTGACACCTTCCTAACCACAAAATCCATATATCTACTACTGATTTCTCATTATTTTGTACCTTTTCTTTCTCTCACATGATAGTACGCAAAAACACCCAAAAAGGACACACCATCCATATATCTACTAAGTTTTGTGTTTTTATTTTTGTTTTGTATTTTTCGCAAGACCCACTAAAAAACCCTCATCAAGCTATCAAAGTAATGCCCATGCAAGGAAACCTCTACCAGCTACCATCAACTATACTTCGGGTAATTTCTCACTCCCTACTCCAAAGACTTGGTTGTTTTACTTTCTAGATAATCTGGTGTTTTTCAAAAAAATTCACTAATACTTGCCTAAGGGAACCCCAGTACTTGACTATAGTTAGTCCCAGCAGTGATAACAAACAACAAAAGTTTGCTTAATGGATAGCACTAGACTTTTGTTTAAACAAACCAACTACTTTTGCTTACAATTTTATTTTTAGAGCCTAGCGGGTTAGTACATGTCAACAAAATCTACATAATTTTTGCTTAATGGTAGCACTGGATTTGCTAACACCTCACTACTTGCCTACAATTTTTTAAGGGGTGCATGAGTTGCTTACTTCAACCCAATTTCTTGCTTAAAATTTCTCAAGTAGTTGCTCACAATCTTTTTATTTCTGCACATAAAGTTTTCTAGCACCCATAAGCACACAAGGATTTTTCTCATTGGTAACACTTGTTTTGCCTAAATAACCCCTATAAGTTGATGCCTTTTTTAATTTCTAACACACTTCTTGTTCCAAAACAAATCTAAGTAAAACAAGAGTGGTCAGGTTAGTACATGACAATAAATCTTCAAATTTTTGCTTAATGGTAGCACTGAATTTGCTTAAACAACCTCATGACCTTCCTACAGTTTTTTAGGGGATACATGATTTGCTCACTTCAGCTCACTTTTTTTTGCTTAAAAGTGCTCAAGTAGTTGCTTGCACCTTTTTTGCACATTAAGTCTCTAGCACCCTGGAGAACACAGGAGTTGCTCGTTGGTGTAACTCTGTTTTTCTTTAAACAAACCCTAGAAGTTGTTGCTTACACTTCTGGTTCCAAAGCAAATGTAATGAAAACAAGAGGGGTTTCTCCGAATGTACAACAAAACCAGCAGTTGGCAGGATTTGCTTATTCCTAGCTACAAAAACCACTATAGGTGCTCAACTTTTCCCCCTCTCCCTGTGTTTTTCTTGCAACAGGGCACATTACAAAACAGTGCGGGAGATTAAAGAAATGAGGGCGAACACAACGGGGGGAAATTTTGCACCCACAACGAGCAATGGTGAGAAGAAAATCACACTTCTTTCTCTTGATCTCTTTTTTGGCTATAGAGTTGTAGATCAATTTCTTCAGTTTTCAACCTCTAATGGCTTAGCCATTGCAGGTCCTTCAGATGGGGTGGAACCAGGGGAAGGGATTCATTGCCTATGTCCTCCTTTTGCGTAGGAAGGTGTGGGGACAGGTGGGGAGAGAAGAAAGGAGGGAGGCGGCCAATGGGCGCAGAGGGGCAGCTCAGAGTCAGCTTTGGTGAAGCACGTGATCGGGAGATTGGGAGGAGAGAAGCTGGGTTGACGGTGGGTTGACGGGGAACGTGGGAGGCAGTCAACCCTTTACTTTCCAAATCTGGATTGAGGGAGACCGAACCTTACCTAATACGGGAGGCACACGTTTGCCCGCTAGACGCGTCCAAAAAAAGAGGGTTTGATTTTTAGCCACTACTAACTTTACACTTTGATAATTTAAAATGTTTTTGCGAACCCACTTAAGTTGCATGGTTAGAGGGATTGTGGTATCCCTAGCTCATCAGGTTCAAGTCCTGGTGCTCGCATTATTCCTGGATTTATTTCAGAATTTTTGGCGATGCGCTTTCAGTGGGAGGAGACGTCCCGTCGACGACGAGGCGTCTATGGTGACTTCGTAAATCTCAAGATAATACACTGACTCAGTTTCTTATTTCAGGATTTCCGACGATACGCTTTCAGTGGGAGTAGACGTTTCCGTCGACGACGAGGCGCCTATGATGACTTCGTAAATCTTAAAATGATATACTTTCTTATTTCAGGATTTCCGGCGATACACTTTCAGTGGCAGGAGATGTTCCCGTCGACGATGAGGCGCCTACAGTAACTTCGTAAATCTCAAGATGATATGCCGGCTCAGTTTCTCAAAAATGCTCATAGGGATAGGGTGTGCGTGTGTGTTCATAGAGGTGAGCGTATGCACGTATGTATGAGCGCTTGTGTCTGTACTGTGTTAAAAAAAGCTAATTTATATTTTTTCCGGTGGCAGGACCGCGCGCTCCCATGTGCCAACCCCTCTTCTCTTTGAATCAACATGAGGTTAAATTTCGTGTTTTGATCCTTTTGCCTTAGTTTAGTCAAATCTGACCCCAGTTCGAAATCATTTCAGGATCTGACCCTTTCGCTACCGCGAGGGCCCATGATGGTAGGGTTGAACAAGCTACCGTCGGAGACCACGATGGTAGGGTTGAACAAGCTACCGTCGGAGACCACGATGGTAGGGTAATGGCAGCCTCCGTCAAACTACCGGTTGCAGCCTGACGTGTCGTAACTCCTCTATCGCCGAGGCAGATGGTGGTAGGTTAGCTAACATTACCGCCACCTCCCTCAGCGGTAGGGTGTGACAGGCCTGCGCGAGCGCCAGCTTGCTGTGACAGAAAATGCAGGTGTTTTTGCGGTAGGATTTCACAGCCTACCGCCACCTCCCGCGGCGGTAGGCAGCCTACCGCTAGGGTACCTGACGGTAAGCTGTGAAATCCTACCGCCGCTGCTCCTGGCAGTAGGGTCCTCTCTCCCTAATATTTTTACAAGAAGTTGGCAATTTTTTTGAATTTTTACTGTGAGGCAAAGCCCCACGGCCCTTTATTAAAATCAGAGGGAACTGCACAAACAGAAGGAACTATGTACAAAAGGTAAGAAGAAAGAACCTACCTATGCCTACCTATAATTACAAGAAAGTACCAATCCATGCAAGCAGCTTATGTTTGTTACTATCTTTAAACCTATGAGCTAGAAGAGAAATATCATGGATGAATTTACATCTCCAGGCACTGAAAGTGGCTCTCTCTGCTCTGAAAGTTCTGCCATTCCTTAGAATTCAAATATTCCATGCTGCTGTTAGCATAACTTCAAAGAAGAAGGGGTGCTTGAAGCTGGATCTGGCATGGTGGATACACTGTTGGATATCAGAGCCCCTAGTCCAATCAATGCAGAGATAATTCCACACCCTGGAACTAAAACTGCAATTGAAGAATAGATGAAGCATGTCCTCATACACATATTCATTGCAGATCACACAAAGGTTGTCTTCCTAGCAGATCTCCAGTGCCTTCGAACCAACATATCCTTAGTGTTGAGCCTATCAAAGAATAACAACCAACCAAAAACCTTGATCTTCATGGTGCACCTACTCTACCACAACCATTTGCAAGGCTGGATGGTAGGCAAGTGTGAGTGCATTATTGTGTAAAAGCTTTTGGCAGTATATTCTCCAGATTTGTGTGTCCAGACCCGAACATCTGGAATGCTGGGGTCTCTGTTTAAATTCAGAATCCACCCTTCAAGCACTTGCAACTCTGATGCAGCCTCTGATAGAGGCAAATAAAACATGGAGAATAAGTCCTGGGACAAAAGGAATTCTTGAACTGATATCTTATCATTATTGACAAAGGAAAACAACCGAGGCAATCTCCAACACAAAGGCCGTGAGGAGCCCTCAGTGTGCCAAGCATCAGTCCAAAAATAGAGCATAATCTCCCATATTTATGTGCACTGAGGCAATGGCAGTGTAAGCATCATGCAGTTTTAGCACATCCCTCCACCAGAAAGAACGAATTGGGGTGGTCGCATGAGGTACCCCAAGATCATAATAACTGTTCCATATCAGAGCCACCCTAGGTATATCAGCCTTGTTATAGAATTTATGGAGGTGCTTGAGGAGAGGGCATTTATTCTGGATGTTAAGGTTGATCACCCCAAGGCCTTCTTTGTCTTTTGGCCTGCAAATCAGGTTCCATGCAGCCAAAGATTGCTTTGGAGCGTCACTATTGCCCTCCAAAGGCATTGTCCGAATATTCTGTCCAACTGCTTAATGATCCCTGGTGGAATTTGCAGGCTACACAGGAAGTATATTGGCATTGAAGTCAGGACAGAAGTAAGCAACTGGAGACGAGAGCCTTGATTCTGAAGGAAATATGCCCTAGAGGCAATAATAAAGTTATTATTTATTTCCTTATTTCATGATAAATGTTTATTATTCATGCTAGAATTGTATTAACCGGAAACATAATACATGTGTGAATACATAGACAAACAGAGTGTCACTAGTATGCCTCTACTTGACTAGCTCGTTGATCAAAGATGGTTAAGTTTCCTAACCATAGACATGAGTTTTCATTTGATAAACGGGATCACATCATTAGGAGAATGATGTGATTGACTTGACCCATTCCGTTAGCTTAGCACTTGATCGTTTTAGTTTACTGCTATTGCTTTCTTCATAACTTATACATGTTCCTATGAGGAACACTTTGTGTGCTACCAAACGTCACAACGTAACTGGGTGATTATAAAGGTGCTCTACAGGTGTCTCCGATGGTACTTGTTGAGTTGGCATAGATCGAGATTAGGATTTGTCACTCCGATTGTCGGAGAGGTATCTCCGGGCCCTCTCGGTAATGCACATCACTATAAGCCTTGCAAGCAATGAAACTAATGAGTTAGTTGCGGGATGATGCATTACAGAACGAGTAAAGAGACTTGCCGGTAACGAGATTGAGCTAGGTATTGAGATACCAACGATCGAATCTCGGGCAAGTAACATACCGATGACAAAGGGAACAACGTATGTTGTTATGCAGTTTGACCGATAAAGATCTTCGTAGAATATGTAGGAACCAATATGAGCATCCAGGTTCCGCTATTGGTTATTGATCGGAGACGTGTCTCGGTCATGTCTACATAGTTCTCGAATTCGTAGGGCCCGCACGCTTAAAGTTCTGTGACGATCGGTATTATGAGTTTTTGTATTTTGATGTACCGAAGGTAGTCCGGAGTCCCGGATATGATCACGGACATGACGAGGAGTCTCAAAATGGTCGAGACGTGGACAACGGAATGGTTCCGGGTGAAATCAGGATTTTAGCGGAGTACCGGGAGGTTACCGGAACCCCTCAGTAATTGTATGGGCCTTAATGGGCCATAGTGGAGAGAGAGAGGAGGCCAGGGCAGGCCGCACGCCCCCTCCCCCTCTGGTCCGAATTGGACTAGGAGGGGGGCGGCGCCCCCCTTTCCTTCCTCCCTCTCTCCCCCTTCCTTCTCTCCTAGTCCAACTAGGGAAGGGGGGGGGAATCCTACTCCCGGTGGGAGTAGGACTCCTCCAGGGCGCGCCATAGCTAGGACGGCCCTCCTCCTCCTCCTCCACTCCTTTATATACGTGGCCAGGGGGCATCCCATAGACACACAAGTTGATCATTGATCTCTCTTAGCCGTGTGCGGTGCCCCCCTCCACCATAATCCACCTCGGTCATATCGTAGCGGTGCTTAGGCGAAGCCCTGCGTCGGTAACTTCATCAACACCGTCATCACGCCGTCGTGCTGACGAAGCTCTCCCTCGAAGCTCTACTGGATCGTGAGTTCGCGGGACATCACCGAGCTGAACGTGTGCTGAACACGGAGGTGCCGTACGTTTGGTATCGAGGATCGGTCGATCGTGAAGACGTACGAGTACATCAACCGCGTTGTCCTAACGCTTCCGCTTTCGGTCTACGAGGGTACGTGGACACACTCTCCCCTCTCGTTGCTATGCATCACCATGATCTTGCGTGTGCGTAGGAATATTTTTGAAATTACTACGTTCCCCAACAGATTTGACATAGAAGAGCTAGCAGTCAGCCTCCTCTCCAAACTGTCAACTAGGGGCATGAGGTCGATTATCCTGGGTCTAGTAGTACCCAAGGGCAAACCAAGATAGGTGAAAGGAAGCTGACCAATTTTACACCCCAGCACATCATCCAACCTAGTAGCTTCATTTTCCTCTATGTTCAAGGGTATCATGGAAGATTTTGCAAAGTTCACCTTCAGACCAGTGGATTGCTGAAAAGTATACAACATGTTCTTAAGGGTGACAAGCTCCTCCTCTTTGGCTGACAAGAAGATAATAGTATCATCCACATATTGAATGATAGGAAAATCCAAATCATGAGATGGAATAGGCAAAGTTAATGATCCATGGGCCAACGTTTTATTTACCATTGATTGCAAGAGATCCGCTGCTAGAACAAAAAGCAAAGGTGATAGAGGGTCACCCTGCCTAACTCCACACTTGCATTTGAATTGTTTCCCAGGAATACCATTTAGCAAAACCGAAGAGGAGCATGTGGAAAGAATTTCTTTAACCCAGCCCAGCCACTTATCATCAAACCCTTTATGTCTCAACATCTGAAGTATGACCTCGTGCTCCACAGTATCAAAAGCCTTGGCAAAATCCAATTTGAGAATTATGATTGGTCTTTTAGACTATTTACACTAATGAATATACTCAAAAGCCCATGCTTGGCATTCCTGGATTAATCTTCCTTTAAAAACCCATATTGATTCTTATGCATGCACTTCAATATAACTTTCTGCAACCTGTTGGCCAACAACTTTGTTAGGAATTTTAAGCAGGTGTTAGCGAGGGATATAGGCCGAAAGTCACCTGGTCCTTCAGGAGATATGATCTTTGGAATGAGAGTGATGAGAGAACCATTGATGTTTTCAAGAGACAATTTCCCCTCACAGAAATCCCGAATTAGTCTCAAGAAGTCCTGCTCAATGATGGGCCAGCAACACGTGACAAACATCCCATTGAAGCCATCCGGACCAGGGGCTCGATCTACTGGCAGCTCCTTCAAAACCTTGTTGATATCCTCATCTGAAAATGGCATAGACAACTCCTCCAGGCCCGGGACCGGTTGGGTTAACTGATCCAAATCATAGCCCATAGTGATACCTTGGGCCAGGCCCATTCTGTTTTTGAAAGAAGCCCAAAGAATTCCCGCCATCTGAGCATGATCAGACACTGGGTCATCCATCCCATTGGTTTTCAAGCTGGAATAGCGTTCTTCCTCATTCTTTCCGAGGCTTGATACGTCTCCAACGTATCTACTTTTCCAAACTCTTTTGCCCTTGTTTTGGACTCTAATTTGCATAATTTGAATGGAACTAACCCGAATTGACGTTGTTTTCAGCAGAATTGCCATGGTGTTATTTTTGTGCAGAATAAAAAGTTCTCGGAATGACCTGAAACTTCACGGAGCCAAGTTTTGGAATTAAGAAAAAATATTGGCGAAAGAATCAGCAGCAGGGGGCCCACACCCTAGCCACAAAGGAGGGGGCGCGCCCTCCGACCTTGTGGGCCTCCTGGACCTCCACCGACCTCAACTCCAACTCCATATATTCTCTTTCGGGGAGAAAAAAATCAGAGAGAAGGATTCATCATGTTTTACGATACGGAGCCGCCGCCAAGCCTTGTTCTTCCTTGGGAGGGAAGATCTGGACTCCGTTCGGGGCTCCGGAGAGGGGAATCCATCGCCATCGTCATCATCAACCATCCTCCATCACCAATTTCATGATGTTCACCGCCGTGCGTGAGTAATTCCATTGTAGGCTTGCTGGACCGTGATGGGTTGGATGAGATTTACCATGTAATCAAGTTAGTTTTGTTAGGGTTTGGTTCCTAGTATCCACCATGTTCTAAGATTGATGTTGCTATGACTTTGCTATGCTTAATGCTTGTCACTAGGGTCCGAGTGCCATGATTTCAGATCTGAACCTATTATGTGTTCATGAATATATTTGTGTTCTTGATCCTATCTTGCAAGTCAATAGTCACCTACTACATGTTATGATCCGGCAACCCCGGAGTGACAATAGTCGGGACCACTCCCGGTGATGACCGAGATTTGAGGAGTTCATGTATTCACTAAGTGCTAATGCTTTGGTCCGGTACTCTATTAAAAGGAGGCCTTAATATCCCTTAGTTTCCAATAGGACCCCGTTGCCACAGGAGGGTAGGACAAAAGATGTCATGCAAGTTCTTTTCCATAAGCACGTATGACTATATTCGGAATACATGCCTACATTATATTGATGAATTGGAGCTAGTTCTGTGTCACCCTATGTTATAACCGTTCCATGATGAATGCCATCCGACATAATTATTCATCATTGATCCATTGCCTATGAGCTTTTCACATATTGATCTTTGCTCGGTTACTTTTCTGTTGCCATTGTTACGATTGCTATGAAACTACTATTGTTACTTCTGCCACCGTTACCGTTACTTCCATACTACTTTGCTAGTAAATACGTTGCTGTAGATATTAAGTCTTTCAGGTGTGGTTGAATTGACAACTCAGCTGCTAATACTTGAGAATATTCTTTGGCTCTCCTTGTGTCGAATCAATAAATTTGGGTTGAATACTCTACCCTCGAAAACTGTTGCGATCCCCTATACTTGTGGGTAATTATCAAGACCTTTTTCTGGCACCGTTGCCGAGAGCATAGCTCTATTCTCTGAGTCACTTGGGATTTATATCTGTTGATCAGTGATCAATATGAGGAATTTGAAAGATCAAAGAACTAAAAAATTTCCCTCAACTACGAGGGAAGGTAAGGAACTACCATCTAGCTCTGCACTTGATTCTCCTTCTGTTTTGAGTAAACTTGCAACACCTACACCTGCTATTGATTCCGATATGTCGCATATTATTGATGATGCCACTTCTGCTATGCATGATGCTTATGATGAAACTACTTCTCTACTTGATAATACTGTGCCACTAGGTGAATTTCTTGATGAACAACTTGCTAGGGTTAGAGAGAATGAAATTACTGAGATTGATGATATTATTGGAACTGAAGATTATGATTCTCCCCCTAGATATGAATTGCATGTTGTTCCTGAGGGTTATGTTATGGATGAAGAAACTGCTACAGACTTCTTTGCTTGCAATGATAGAGAGGATTTTAAGAAATTGTTAGCTAAGCTGAAAGAAAAATCCTTGAATGCTAGAATGAAATATGATCCCGCTTTTGCTACTTAACCTATCTTTGTTACTGATAAGGGTTATGAATTATCTGTCGATCTTGAGTTAATTACTTTGGTTGAATCTGATCCTTTTCATGGTTATGAATCTGAAACTGTTGTGGCACATCTTACTAAATTGAATGATATAGCCACCCTATTTGCTCATGGGGAAAAATTCGCTATTACTATATTCTTAAATTGTTTCCTTTCTCATTAAAGGGTGATGCTAAGTTATGGTTTAATTCTCTTGCTCCTGGTTGTGCGCGTAGTCCCCAGGATATGATTTATCACTTCTCTGCAAAATATTTCCCTGCTCATAAGAAACAAGCTGCTTTAAAGGAAATATTTAATTTTGTGCAAATTGAAGAAGAGAGTCTCCCACAAGCTTGGGGGAGGCTTCTCCAATTACTTAATGCTTTGCCTGATCATCCTCTCAAGAAAAATGAAATACTTGATATCTTTTATAATGGACTAACCGATGCTTCCAGAGACCACCTGAATAGCTGTGCTGGTTGTGTTTTCAGGGAGAGAACTTTTGAGCAAGCTGAATTGCTATTGAATAATATACCGAGTAATGAAAATGATTGGACACTTCCTGAACCAACTCCGAAGAAAAGGGGTATTCTATTTCTCAGTCCCAAAGATATGCAAGAGGCAAAGAAATCTATGAAGAAAAAGGTATTAAAGCTGAAGATGTTAAGAATCTACCACCTATTGAAGAAATACATGGTCTTGATAACCCGACACAGGTAGTAGAGGTAAACTCTCTTCGTAGATTTGATGAAAGTGATATTCCTCAGAATAAGTCTGCTAGACAATGCTTGGATGAGGTTGATAATTTTATTGATAAACAAGAGAACTTCAATGCTTATGTTAGTAGACAATTGAAACGTAATACTTACATGCTTGACCACTTGGGTGATTATATGAATAGAACTGTTAATGACCTGAAGCTTATTAGTAAACATGCTTCCATGGTTACAACTCAAATAGAACAAGTACCTAAAGCTCAAGATGATTTTCTTAATGAGTTGAATAGTAAGAATAATGATAATGTTGTTAGGGTTGTGACTAGGGGTGGTAAGATGACCCAGGAACCTTTGTATCCTGAGGGCCATCCTAAGAGAGTTGAGAAGGATTCTCAGAGAATTAATACTGATGCACCTAGTCCTTGTACTAAAAAGAAAACTGATAGGACTTTGCATGCTAGTGAACCTGCTGTAGACACACCTGAGAATCCCAATGATATTTCTATTTCTGATGCTGAGACACAATCTGGTGATGAACATGAACCTAGTGATAATGTTAATAATGATGTTCATGTTGATGCTCAACCAAGTAATGATAATGATGTAGAGATTGAACCCGCTGTTGATCTTGATAACCCACAATCAAAGAATCAATGTTATGATAAGAGAGACTTTGTTGCTAGAAAACATGGTAAGGAAAGAAAACCATGGGTTCAGAAACCCATGCCCTTTCCTCCTAAGCCATCTAAGAAAAAGGATGATGAGGATTTTGAGCGCTTCGCTGAAATGATTAGACCTATCTTTTTGTGTATGCGTTTGACTGATATGCTTAAAATGCCTCCTTATGCTAAGTACATGAAAGATATTGTTACTAATAAAAGAAAGATACCGGAAGCTGAAATTTCCATCATGCTTGCTAATTATACTTTTAAGGGTGGAATACCAAAGAAACTTGGAGATCCAGGAGTACCAACTATACCATGCTCCATTAAAAGAAACTATGTTAAAACTGCTTTATGTGATCTTGGAGCCGGTGTTAGTGTTATGCATTTCTCTTTATATCGTAGACTTGAATTGAATAAGTTGACACCTACTGAAATCTCTTTGCAAATGCCTGACAAATCAACTGCTATACCCATCGGTATTTGTGAGGATGTGCCTGTTGTGGTTGCAAACGTTACTATCTTAACAAACTTTGTTATTCTTGATATTCCCGAGGACGATAGTATGTCGATCATCCTTGGTAGACCCTTTTTGAATACTGCAGGGGCTGTTATTGATTGCAACAAAGGCAATGTCACTTTTCATGTTAATGGTAATGAGCATACGGTACACTTTCCGAAGAAACAACCTCAAGTTCATAGTATCAATTCCATTGGAAAAATTTCAACTATTACTATTGGAGGTTTTGAATTCCCTCTACCTACTATCAAAAAGGAATATGATATTCTTATTGTTGGGGAAATGCATATCCCCGTTGAGGTAACCTAGTGTTATTCGAAAGTTCTCCGATTGCATGTCATTCGGAAGAAGTTTGTGAATAAGACTTGATCAACCTTGTTAATGGATTCCTTTTGATGAGCATGAGATGGATGAATTTAGAAAGCACAACTCTCTATACCCATCTTTTACTTTCTATTATTTAGATTAAATAAAGCAAAAATAGTATTTTCTGTCTGTTTTCTGAATTATCCATGCAATAAAAAATGTCCCGAAAATAAAAGTTCTCCAAATGCCCTGAAAATTAGATATGATTATATATATATTATTTTAGAATTCCTGGTGCAAAGAACACACCAGGGGGCCTCACTGATACGTCTCCAACATATCTATAATTTATGAAGTATTCATGCTGTTATATTGTCATTCTTGGATGTTTTACAATCATTTTATAGCAACTTTATATCATTTTTTGGGACTAATCTATTGACCTAGTGCCGAGTGCCAGCTGCTGTTTTTTGCTTGTTTTTTACATCATAGGAAATCAATATCAAACGGAGTCCAAACACTGCGAAACTTTTTGTGGATTTTTTATGGACCAGAAGACCACCGATGGGCCAGAGCAGCACCTGGGGGTGCCCCGAGGGGGGCACAACCCACCAGGGAGCGCCTGGGCCCCCAGGCGCGCCCAGGTGGGTTGTGCCCACCTCGGTGGCCTCCCGCACCCCCTCTTTACCCTATAAATTCACAAATATTACAAAAACCCTCGGGGTTACCCTAGATCAGAAGTTTCGCTGCCGCAAGGCTCTGTAGCCACCGAAAACCAATCTAGACCCTTTTCGGCACCCTGCCGGAGGGGGTAATCATCACCGGTGGCCATCTTCATCATCCCGCGGCCACCACGATGAGGAGGGAGTAGTCCACCCTCGGGGCTGAGGGTTTGTACCAGTAGCTACGTGTTTAATCTCTCTCTCTCTCTCTTGTGTTCTTGAGATGTCACGATCTTGATGTATCACGGGCTTTGTTAATATAGTCGAATCATATGGTGTTTTCCCATCTCTATTTTGTTGTGATGAATTGAGTTTTCCCTTTGAGATTTCGTTGTTATCGGATTGAATACTTTTATGGATTTGAGAACACTTGATATATGTCTTGCAATTGAATACTCGTGGTGACAATGGGGTATCGTATTGATTCACTTGATATATGTTTTGGCACTCAACTCACGGATTCCCGAGGTGACATTGGGGTAATCTATGCATAGGGGTTGATGCACGTTCTTGTCTTTGTTTCTCTGGTAGAAATCTTGGGGCACTCTTTGAAGTTCTTTGTGTTGGATTGAGTATTATGAATATGAATTTGCTTTGGTTTTATTTTAGTACGAACTCTAGGATAATCAAACAGAAAGAATAGCTTTATGTTATTTTAGTACGAACTCCTGAATAGATCGAACGGAAAGAATAGCTTTGAGGTGGTTTCGTACCCTACAAACAATTTATTCTTATGTTCTCCGCTAGATATGAACTTTGGAGTGATTCTTCATCGCACTTTGAGGGATGGTTATATGATCCAATTATATTAGCATTGTTGAGAGGTTGCACTAGTGAAAGTACGGACCCTAGGCCTCATTTTCAAGCATTGCAATACCGTTTTTGTGCCCGTTTATTATTTTCTGCCTTGCTGTTTTTATTTATTCAGATTATAAAAATATATTTCTAGCATCAATATTACACTTTTATCACCATCTCTTCGCCGAACTAGTGCACCCATACAATTTTCCATTGTATTGGGTGTGTTGGGGACACAAGAGATTTCTTGTATTTTGTTGCAGGGTTGTTAGAGAGAGACCATCTTCATCCTACACCTCCCACGGATTGATAAACCTTAGGTCATCCACTTGAGGGAAAATTGCTACTGTCCTACAAAACTCTGCGCTTGGAGGCCCAACACGAGTCTACAAGAATAAAGTTGCGTAGTAGCCATCAAGCTCTTTTCTGGCGCCGTTGCCGAGGAGGTTAGGTAAGCGGCACTCACAACCCATCAACGAAGCTCTTTTCTGGAGCCGTTGCCGGGGAGGTGAGTGCTTGAAGGTATATCTTTAGATCTTGCAATTGAATCTTTTAGTTTCTTGTTTTGTCACTAGTTTGGTTTATAAAAGAAAACTACATAAAATGGAATTGAGGTTGCATCATATTATTGATCATCTTTATAATATCTTTCTTGAAAATGATCGTTCAGAAAATTTGTGCTCAATTGTTAGAAGAAGAAGTCAATAAAATGTTTGGCACAAAATCTTTTAGTGATGAGCATGATTGCAATGTTGTTAGTATGAACTCTTTGAATATTCATGATGCTAATGATATACAAAACTAAGCTTGGGGAAGCTATGTTTGATGAAGATGATATTTTTAGTCCCCCAAGATTTGATGTGCAAATTTGTTATAATGATAACATGCCTCCTATTTATGATGATTATAATGATGAAAGTGGATTTGGAGAGGCCATGAATTTATTTAGTGATGAATCCGCCATTTTGGATGAGGCTTCAATTGACTATGATAACAAAAGTTGCTATCTATGATGATTATGGTGATGACATATGTATGCTATAAACAATAGTGATAACCATGAAACTTCTCATCATGAATTTAATTTTCGCTCTCATGATAGTTATTATGTTGAGTTTGCTCCCACTACTATGGATGAGAAGAAATTCGCTTATGTGGAGAGTAATAAAATTTCTATGCTTGTGGATCATGAATTTTTTTGCAAAACTGATTTGGGGGATTGATCTTCGGTATGTGACTCCTCCAATTGTCCAATTAGTTTTTGTTCTAGTGCTTTATTCATTGCAAATTTTTGCTGCTGTGTTGACCTTGTTCTTGAGCTTGCATGTCAAATTTATATGGTCCAAAGTAGTTTTGATGCATGATATAGCCTCTAGGCACTTGTAGGAGTAGTTGCTATCAATTTTGTTGAGTTTGGTTCACTTTTATTATGAGTCACTAAAAATTTCAGAAATTTTCAGAGGAAGAAAATGTTGAGGAGATTGTTGAGAGGTTCCTTGAGCCAGGGTTCGAAGGAAAAAGAAAATGAGGAGAAGGAAAAGCCCAAGCATAGTATTCCTCGCGCCGCAGAAATTTGGCCGTGTGAATGGCCATGTGATGCATTCTTACAAGCAGCTGGGATTTATGATGATTTCTATTATTGGCTGGGAATGTAGGCATCACCTACTTCCTCCTCGACCGGTGTAATCAGTATCTCCTACTCACTAATACTTTTATGCAAAATTTTCGTTTTCATTCTAGGAGATCACCACCCACGGTAGATTTTGACTTATATGATAAGTACAAAGAAATGACGCTTTATGACTTTTGTGAGGTTTGTAAATTACCTTATGAAGGTAGCATCGAGGAACCACGTCCTAGTGATGTGGAAAGCCTTATTCATGAAATTACCGTAGGGGAAGGCAGAGGAGTGTCCGGAGCGAGAGTGGCTAGCATACATTTCCCTGTTTTACGTTATTACTCATTATTTGCTGGGAGATGTTTAATTGGTCGTGGAGAGAGTGGGGGCCTTAGTGCCCCTGACCTCGCTATTTTGCGCCACGCTTTACATAAAGATAGAACTTACAGTTTGGGCGCTACTGTTGCTAAACGGTTGAGTATGAACCGTGCAAAGGGTCCTATTTTCGGAGGTATCTTCGCCTCCCGCCTTGCTAAACATTTTGAGATACCCATCAGGCACTATGAAAAAGAGGAGAAATTGCTACCCACTATACATTTAGATTATGACAGCATGCTAGCACATAAGTTTATTCGCCATGATGAGGAAAAGAGACTTATTTATAACCTGGCATTTAGCGAGGTCACCTTTCAGATTATTACCTTGCCTGCACCTGTTTTGTTTGATATTCATTCATGCAGGTACTTCGTTTTGCCCACGGACATTCATGCATACTGGGAGGGGACACGATCTCCACCTCCTGAGCCAGAGCCATCACCTGATCCATATCAGGAGTTTATTTATCAGTGGGAGCCACAGGAGCTCGCTAACTAGTGGAACCCCCAGGATCCTCCTCAGTACACCAGAGAGGGCTACTTTGATCCATGGGCGTAGAACAACTTAGGCCAAAAGCCTAAGCTTGGGGGAGTACGTATTTCTCACCGACATTATATTCATGTTCACACACTCATTTCAGTTATCGGTGTTCATACTTTTTCATTGTATTATCCATGCTAGTTTATTTATTTTTCTCGCTTTCTTCTTGTGTGTTTGATAAATCTTAAGAAAAAAACCAAAAAATTAGTTGTAGTTAGTTTGCTTTCTAGTAGTAATATTAAAAGAAAACCCAAAAAGAATTTTCTTTCTTCTTTTGCTTGTTGGGAGCTTTCCCGTGTAAATAGTTTTTCTCGTTCTTGTTTTACTTTCTTCAGAAAAAACAAAAACTCCAAAAATATTTCAGTGTGTTTATTTGAAATTATTTTCTTTTCTTGGGGGGTCGAGAGGAGAAGACCATGGTGAAAATGTTGAGTGGCTCTCATATGCATTATTGTTGATCTAACAAGGAGCCCATAGTACCTTGTCTTCTCCTTTGAATAAATGTTTGCAGATTCCAGCTTAGTCCAATGGACGTGTACTATTATTATTTATCCACACCGTTCGGTTGTGCAAGTGAAAGGCAATAATGATGATATATGAGAAATGATTGAGATGAGGAAAAGCTGGTATGAACTCGACCTATCTTATTTTTGTAAATATGATTAGTTCATCATTCCTGATTCAGCCTATTATGAATGAAACATGTTTGCAATGACAATTAGAGATTATACTTATTCATGCCATGCTTAACTAGCTAGGAGTTTATAATGGTTTACCTTGCATGCCAACATGGAAATTAAAATGGTTGTGATGTAGTATGATAGGATGGTATCCTCCTTTGAATGATTCGAGTGGCTTGACTTGGCACATGTTCACGCATGTAGTTGAAACAAAATCAACATAGCCTCTATGATATTTATGTTCATGGTGATTTATATCCTACTCATGCTTGCACTCAATGTTGGTTAATCTCAAAGCATGTTTATGACTGTTGTCGCTCTCTAGTTGGTCGCCTTCCAGTCTCTTTCTAGCCTTCACTTGTACTAAGCGGGAATACTGCTAGTGCATCCACTTCCATAAACCCCAAAGTTGTTCCATATGAGTCCACCATAACTTTCTATATGCGGTATTGATACGTCCATTTTGCATCATGCTTTTATATCGATATTTATTGCATTATGGGCTGTTATTACGCGTTATGTCACAATACTTATGCCTATTCTCTCTTATTTTACAAGGTTTACATGAAGAGGGAGAATGCCGACAGCTGCAATTCTGGGCTGGAAAAGGAGCAAATATTAGAGACCTATTCTGCACAGCTCCAAAAGTCCTGAAACTTCACGGAGGCATGTTTTGGAATTAATAAAAAATACTGGCGAAAGAATCCACCAGAGGGGGCCCACACCCTGGCCACGAGGGTGGGGGGCGCGCCCCCTGCCTCGTGGGCCCCCTGGCAGGCCTCCGGTGCCCATCTTCTACTATATGAAGTCTTTTACCCTGGAAAATATCATAAGCAAGCTTTCAGGACGAAACACCGCCGCCACGAGGCGGAACCTTGGCGGAACCAATCTAGGGCTCCGGCAGAGCTATTCTGCCGGGGAAACTTCCCTCCGGGAGGGGGAAATCATCGCCATCGTCATCACCAACGATCCTCTCATCGGGAGGGGGTCAATCTCCATCAACATCTTCACCAGCACCATCTCCTCTCAAACCCTAGTTCATCTCTTGTATCCAGTCTTTGTTCCAAAGCCTCAGATTGGTACCTGTGGGTTGCTAGTAGTGTTGATTACTCCTTGTAGTTGATGCTAGTTGGTTTATTTGGTGGAAGATCATATGTTCAGATCCTTTATGCATATTAATACCCCTCTGATTATGAACATGAATATGATTTGTGAGTAGTTACGTTTGTTCCTGAGGACATGGGAGAAGTATTGCTATAAGTAGTCATGTGAATTTGGTATTCGTTCGATATTTTGATGAGATGTATGTTGTCTCTCCTCTAGTGGTGTTATGTGAACGTCGACTACATGACACTTCACCATTATTTGGGCCTAGAGGAAGGCATTGGGAAGTAATAAGTAGATGATGGGTTGCTAGAGTGACAGAAGCTTAAACCCTAGTTTATGCGTTGCTTCGTAAGGGGCTGATTTGGATCCATATGTTTCATGCTATGGTTAGATTTACCTTAATACTTCTTTTGTAGTTGCGGATTCTTGCAATAGGGGTTAATCATAAGTGGGATGCTTGTTCAAGAAATGACAGAACCCAAGCACCGGTCCACCCACATACCAAATTATCAAAGTAACGAACGCGTATCATATGAGCGTGATGAAAACTAGCTTGACGATAATTCCCATGTGTCCTTGGGAGCGCTTTTCCCTATATAAGAGTTTGTCCAGGATTGTCCTTTGCTACAAAAAGGATTGGGCCATCTTGCTGCACCTTATTTACTTTCATTACTTGTTACCCGTTACAAATTACCTTATCACAAAACTATCTGTTACCGATAATCTCAGTGCTTGCAGAGAATACCTTACTGAAAACCGCTTGTCATTTCCTTCTGCTCCTTGTTGGGTTCGACACTCTTACTTATCGAAAGGACTACGATAGACCCCCTGCACTTGTGGGTCATCAAGACTCTTTTCTGGCGCCGTTGCCGGGGAGTGAAGCGCCTTTGGTAGGTGGAAATTGGTAAGGAAAAATTTATATAGTGTGCTGAAATTTACTGTCACTTGTTACTATGGAAAGTAATCCTCTGAGGGGCTTGTTCGGGGTATCTTCACCCTGACCAGTAGAGCAAAGAGTTGCTCCTCAACCTACTGAACCTACTGAAAATCTTTACTTTGAAATTCCTTCGGGTATGATAGAGAAACCGCTAGCTAATCCTTTTACAGGAGATGAAACATTACATCCCGATTTGCACCTAATCTATGTGGATGAAGTTTGTGGATTATTTAAGCTTGCAGGTATGCCCGAGGATGTTATCAAGAAGAAGGTCTTCCCTTTATCTTTGAAGGGAGAGGCATTGACATGGTTTAGGCTATGTGATGATATGGGATCATGGAACTACAACCGATTGAAATTGGAATTTCATCAGAAGTTTTATCCTATGCATCTTGTTCATCGTGATCGTAATTATATATATAATTTTTGGCCTCGCGAAGGAGAAAGCATCGCTGAAGCTTGGGGGAAGCTTAATTCAATGTTATATTCATGCCCCAATCATGATCTCTCAAGGAAAATGATTATTCAAAATTTTTATGCTCGGCTTTCTCTCAATAATCGCTCCATGCTCGATACTTCTTGTACTGGCTCTTTTATGATGAAGACTATTGAATTCAAATGGGATTTATTGGAAGAAATTAAACGCAACTCTGAAGATTGGGATCTCAACGAAGGTAAGGAGTCAGGTATAACACCTAAGTTTGATTGTGTTAAATCTTTTATGGATACCGATGTTTTCCGTGAATTTAGCACTAAATATGGACTTGACTCTGAGATAGTAGCTTCTTTCTGTGAATCCTTTGCTACCCATGTTGATCTCCCTAAGTAGAAGTGGTTTAAATACAATCCTCCCATTGAAGTGAAAGTAGTTGCACCTATTAAAGTTGAAGAAAAGATTATCACTTATAATGATCTTGTCGTTCCGACTGCTTCTATTGAGAAACCACCTTTCCCTGTTAGAATAAAGGATCATGCTAAAGCTTCAACTGTGGTCAACAAAAGTAACATTAAGACACCCAAACCCCCTGAGCAAATTAAAGTTGAACCTAGTATTGCTATGGTAAAAGATCTCTTGGCTGATAATATTGATGGGCATGTTATTTACTTCTGCAATGAAGCTGCTAGAATTGCTAGACCTGATGCTAAAAATAAACATAGACCTGTTGTAGGCATGCCTGTTATTTCTGTTAAGATAGGAGATCATTGTTATCATGGCTTGTGTGATATGGGTGCTAGTGCAAGTGCAATACCTCATTCCTTATAAAAAGAATTATGCATGATATTGCACCTGCTGAGATAGAAGAAATTGATGTTACAATTAAGCTTGCCAATAGAGACACTATTTCACCAGTTGGGATTGTTAGAGATGTTGAAGTCTTGTGTGGGAAAGTTAAATATCCTGCTGATTTTCTTGTTCTTGGTTCCCCACAAGATAGCTTTTGTCCCATCATATTTGGTAGACCCTTCTTGAATACTGTTAATGCTAGGATAGACTGCGAAAAGGATGTTGTTACTATTGGTTTGGGGGATATGTCTCATGAGTTTAATTTTGCTAAATTTCGTAGACAACCCCGTGACGAGGAATTGCCTAGTAAAGATGAAATTATTGGTCTTGCTTCTATTGTTGTGCCTCCTAATGATCCTTTAGAACAATATTTGATAGACCATGAAAATGATATGTTTATGAATGAAAGAAGGGAAATAGATGAAGTATTCTTTAAACAGGGACCTATTTTGAAACACAACTTGCCTGTTGAAATACTAGGGGATCCTCCTCCACCCAAGGGTGATCCCGTGTTTGAGCTTAAACCATTACCTGATACTCTTAAATATGCTTATCTTGATGAGAAAAAGATATATCCTGTTATTATTAGTGCTAACCTTTCAGAGCATGAAGAAAAGAAATCATTGAAAACTCTGAAGAAGCACCGTGCTGCTATTGGATATACTCTTTTTGATCTTAAGGGCATTAGTCCCACTCTATGCCAACACAAAATAAAATTGGAGAAAGACGCTAAACCAGTTGTTGATCACCAACGACGGTTAAATCCTAAGATGAAAGAAGTGGTAAGAAAAGAAATACTAAAGCTTCTGGAGGCAGGTATATATTATCCCGTTGCTGATAGTCAGTGGGTAAGTCATGTCCATTGTGTCCATAAGAAGGGAGGTATTATTGTTGTTCCTAATGATAAAGATGAATTGATCCCTCAAAGAATTGTTACAGGTTATAGAATGGTAATTGATTTCCGCAAATTAAATAAAGCTACTAAAAAGGATCATTACCCTTTACCTTTTATTGATCAAATGCTAGAAAGATTATCCAAACATACACATTTTTGCTTTCTAGATGGTTATTCTGGTTTCTCTCAAATACCTGTGTCAAAAGAGGATCAAGAAAAGACAACTTTTACTTGCCCTTTCGGTACCTTTGCTTATAGACGTATGCCTTATGGTTTATGTAATGCACCTGCTACCTTTCAAAGATGCATGATGGCTATATTCTCTGATTTTTGTGAAAAGATTGTTGAGGTTTTCATGGATGATTTCTCCGTATATGGAACTTCTTTTGATGATTGCTTGAGCAACCTTGATCGAGTTTTGCAGAGATGTGAAGAAACTAATCTTGTCTTGAATTGGGAGAAGTGCCACTTTATGGTAAATGAAGGTATTATCTTGGGGCATAAATTTTTTGAAAGAGGCATTGAAGTTGATAAAGCTAAAGTTGATGCTATTGAAAAGATGCCATGTCCCAAGGACATTAAAGGTATAAGAAGTTTCCTTGGTCATGCCGGTTTTTATAGGAGGTTCATTAAGGACTTCTCAAAAATTTCAAGGCCTCTGACTAATCTCTTACAAAAAGATATTCCTTTTGTCTTTGATGATGATTGTGTAGAAGCATTTGAAATACTTAAGAAAGCATTGATTTCTGCACCTATTGTTCAGCCACCTGATTGGAATTTACCCTTTGAAATTATGTGTGATGCTAGTGATTATGCTGTAGGTGCTGTTCTAGGACAAAGAGTTGATAAGAAATTAAATGTTATCCAATATGCTAGTAAAACTCTAGACAATGCCCAGAGAAATTATGCTACTACTGAAAAGGAATTTTTAGCTGTTGTATTTGCTTGTGATAAGTTCAAACCTTATATTGTTGATTCTAAAGTGACTGTTCACACTGATCATGCTGCTATCAAATACCTTATGGAAAAGAAAGATGCTAAACCTAGACTTATTAGATGGGTTCTCTTGCTACAAGAATTTGATTTGCATATTATTGATAGAAAGGGAGCTGAGAACCCCGTTGCAGACAACTTGTCTAGGTTAGAGAATGTTCTTGATGACCCACTACCTATTGATGATAGCTTTCCTGATGAACAATTAGCTGTCATAAATGCTTCTCGTACTGCTCCATGGTATGCTGATTATGCTAATTACATTGTTGCTAAATTTATACCACCTAGTTTCACATACCAGCAAAAGAAAAAGTTTTTCTATGATTTAAGACATTACTTCTGGGATGACCCACACCTTTATAAAGAAGGAGTAGATGGTGTTATTAGACGTTGTATACCTGAGCATGAACAGGAACAGATCTTACGCAAGTGTCACTCCGAAGCTTATGGAGGACACCACGCTGGAGATAGAACTGCGCATAAGGTATTGCAATCCGGTTTTTATTGGCCTACTCTCTTCAAAGATGCCCGTAAGTTTGTCTTATCTTGTGATGAATGTCAAAGAATTGGTAATATTAGTAGACGTCAAGAAATGCCTATGAATTATTCACTTGTTATTGAACCATTTGATGTTTGGGGCTTTGATTATATGGGACCGTTTCCTTCCTCTAACGGGTATACACATATTTTAGTTGCTGTTGATTACGTTACTAAGTGGGTAGAAGCTATTCCAACTAGTAGTGCTGATCATAACACCTCTATTAAGATGCTTAAAGAAGTTATTTTTCTGAGGTTTGGAGTCCCTAGATATTTAATGACTGATGGTGGTTCGCATTTTATTCATGGTGCCTTTCGTAAAATGCTTGCTAAGTATGATGTTAATCATAGAATTGCATCCCCGTATCACCCGCAGTCTAGTGGTCAAGTGGAATTGAGTAATAGAGAGCTCAAATTAATTGCAAAAGACTGTTAATAGATCTAGAAAGAATTAGTCCAAGAAACTTGATGATGCTTTATGGGCCTATAGAACTGCATATAAAAACCCTATGGGTATGTCTCCGTATAAAATGGTTTATGGAAAAGCATATCACTTACCTCTCGAACTAGAACATAAGGCATATTGGGCCATTAAAGAGCTCAATTATGATTTCAAACTTGCCGGTGAGAAGAGGCTATTTGACATTAGCTCACTTGATGAATGGAGAACCCAAGCTTATGAGAATGCCAAACTGTTTATAGAAAAAGTTAAAAGATGGCATGACAAAAGGATACAAAAGCGTGAGTTTAATGTAGGTGATTATGTGTTGCTATTCAACTCACGTTTAAGATTTTTTGCAGGAAAACTTCTCTCTAAATGGGAAGGTCCTTACGTTATCGAGGAGGTCTATCGTTCCGGTGCCATAAAAATCAACAACTTCGAAGGCACAAATCCGAAAGTGGTGAACGGTCAAAGAATCAAACATTATATCTCAGGTAGTCCTATAAATGTTGAAACTAATGTTATTGAAACCGTAACCCCGGAGGAATACATAAGGGACACTTTCTAGAACGTTTCAAACTCCTAAAAGGAATAGGTATGTGGTACGGTAAGTAAACCGACTCCAAAACAGTTCTAATGGCAATTTTTCTCCGTTTCGGAATATTTAAGAAAATAGGAAAATAAGAAGTAGTCCGGGAAGGACACGAGGCGTCCACGAGGGTGGAGGGCGCGCCCTACCCCCTAGGCGCCCCCTGCCTCGTGGGCACCTCGTGTGCTCTCCGGACTCCATTTTCTTGCACGATACTTCTTTTGGTAGGTAAAAATTAATTATATAATCTTCCAAAGGTTTTGACCATCGTACCACGCAATATCCTCTGTTTTTGTTTCGGGCTATTTCTGTAGCAGGTTTGGAGCAAGATGTCATCTCAGAATTCCGACGGAGATAACTATGTCTCACACCTCGTTGCTGACCCAAAGACCTATGGGGATCTATCTCCTTGTGGTCGAACTACTAATGATGAGGAGGATGCTCATTTGATTAGGATCAATGATTCAAGTTCGGAGGAGGAGGATGTCCCTCTACCTCAACCTGGGGATATGCACGTGAATTTCAAGAAGTCTAGTCTTCCTAAGAGGGCTAGACTGTCTAACAACCGATCTATTCCTTCTCATTTTTGGCAGAAAAGCAAAGGAGATTTATGTGACAAGATCTTGAAGCTGGAAACGGAAGTCGATGATTCAAAGGAGGAAATTGCTCTTCTCAAATACAATATGAAAAAGCTGAAGGCACAATTAACTCCATCATCACCACCTCCGAAGAAAGAGACATAATCACATGGGTATGGGCACTCCCCTTGGCAACTGCCAAGCTTGGGGGAGGTGCCCCGGTATCATATCGCCATCACACTCCTATCTTTACCGTTTTTCTTAGTTCGATCCTTTTGGTAATATCTTGATCTAGTAGAATAAATTTTTAGTATGATTTAGTTTTGAGTTTTGCTTTATGATCCTTCTATGTAATCGAGTTCGTGAGCTATATATAATAAAGATTAGTGTTGAGTCAAGGGATTGATTATCTTGCTATGATCGTGAGGTAATAAATGAAAAAGGAAGTATAAAAAGAAATAAAGAGATCATATTGATCTTATGGAGAGTAATGACTTCACATATAAAGAGTATGATGAATAAAAGTTGTTGAGAGTTGACAAACATAGTTTTGGTCATCGTTGCAAAATAGGAAGTAATAAAGAAAGAGAGGTTTTCACATATAAATATACTATCTTGGACATCTTTTATGATTGTGAGCACTCATTAAAATATGACATGCTAAAGAGTTGATGTTGGACAAGGAAGACAACGTAATGGGTTATGTTTCTTATATCCGAAATAAAGTATATTGTCATGGATCATCCAACATGTTGAGCTTGCCTTTCCCCCTCATGCTAGCCAAATTCTTTGCACCAAGTAGAGATACTACTTGTGCTTCCGAATATCCTTAAACCCAGTTTTGCCATGAGAGTCCACCATATCTACCTATGGATTGAGTAAGATCCTTCAAGTAAGTTGTCATGTTGCATGCAATAAAAATTGCTCTCTAAATATGTATGATTTATTAGTGTGGAGAAAATAAGCTTTATACGATCTTGTGATATGGAAGCAATAAAAGCGACGGACTGCATAATAAAGGTCCATATCACAAGTGGCAATATAAAGTGACGTTCTTTTGCATTAAGATTTCGTGCATCCAACCATAAAAGCACATGACAACCTCTGCTTCCCTCTGCGAAGGGCCTATCTTTTATTCTTGTCTTATACCTTATACAAGAGTCATGGTGATCTTCACCTTTCCTTTTTACATTTTATCCTTTGGCAAGCACCTTGTGTTGGAAAGATCCTGATATATATATCCAATTGGATGTAAGTTAGCATGAATTATTATCGCTGACATTACCCTTGAGGTAAAAGGTTGGGAGGCAACACTATAAGCCCCTATCTTTCTCTGTGTCCGATTAAAACTCCATACCCATAAGTATTGCGTGAGTGTTAGCAATTGTGAAAGACTAAATGATAGTTGAGTATGTGGACTTGCTGAAAAGCTCTTATATTGACTCTTTTCGATGTTATGATAAATTGCAATTGCTTCAATGACCGAGATCGTAGTTTGTTAGTTCTCAATGAAGTTTCTGATTCATACTTTACATTGTGAATAGATTATTACTTGAGCATAAGAAACCATATGACAATATCTACATATGTTGCTGTTATAAGAATGATCATGATGCCCTCATGTCCGTATTTAATTTTATCGACACCTCTATCTCTAAACATGTGGACATATTTATCGTTATCGGCTTCCGCTTGAGGACAAGCGAGGTCTAAGCTTGGGGGGGTTGATACGTCCATTTTGCATCATGCTTTTATATCGATATTTATTGCATTACGGGCTGTTATTACGCGTTATGTCACAATACTTATGCCTATTCTCTCTTATTTTACAAAGTTTACATGAAGAGGGAGAATGCCGGCAGCTGGAATTCTGGGCTGGAAAAGGAGCAAATATTAGAGACCTATTCTGCACAGCTCCAAAAGTCCTGAAACTTCACGGAGGTCATTTTTGGAATTAATAAAAAATACTGGCGAAAGAATCCACCAGAGGGGGCCCACACCCTGGCCACGAGGGTGGGGGCGCGCCCTACCCCCTGGGCGCGCCCCCTGCCTCGTGGGCCCCCTGGCAGGCCTCCGGTGCCCATCTTCTGCTATATGAAGTCTTTTACCCTGGAAAAAATCATAAGCAAGCTTTCGGGAAGAAACTCCGCCGCCACGAGGCGGAACCTTGGCGGAACCAATCTAGGGCTCCGGCAGAGCTGTTCTGCCGGGGAAACTTCCCTCCGGGAGGGGGAAATCATCGCCATCGTCATCACCAACGATCCTCTCATCGGGAGGGGGTCAATCTCCATCAACATCTTCACCAGCACCATCTCCTCTAAAACCCTAGTTCATCTCTTGTATCCAATCTTTGTCCCAAAGCCTCAGATTGGTACCTGTGGGTTGCTAGTAGTGTTGATTACTCCTTGTAGTTGATGCTAGTTGGTTTATTTGGTGGAAGATCATATGTTCAGATCCTTTATGCATATTAATACCCCTCTGATTATGAACATGAATATGATTTGTGAGTAGTTACGTTTGTTCCTGAGGACATGGGAGAAGTCTTGCTATAAGTAGTCATGTGAATTTGGTATTCGTTCGATATTTTGATGAGATGTATGTTGTCTCTCCTCTAGTGGTGTTATGTGAACGTCGACTACATGACACTTCACCATTATTTGGGCCTAGAGGAAGGCATTGGGAAGTAATAAGTAGATGATGGGTTGCTAGAGTGACAGAAGCTTAAACCCTAGTTTATGCGTTGCTTCGTAAGGGGCTGATTTGGATCCATATGTTTCATGCTATGGTTAGGTTTACCTTAATACTTCTTTTGTAGTTGCGGATGCTTGCAATAGGGGTTAATCATAAGTGGGATGCTTGTTCAAGAAAGGACAGCACCCACGCACCGTTCCACCCACATACCAAATTATCAAAGTAACGAACGTGAATCATATGAGCGTGATGAAAACTAGCTTGACGATAATTCCCATGTGTCCTCGGGAGCGCTTTTCTCTATATAAGAGTTTGTCCAGGCTTGTCCTTTGCTACAAAAAGGATTGGGCCATCTTGCTGCACCTTATTTACTTTCATTACTTGTTACCCGTTACAAATTACCTTATCACAAAACTATCTGTTACCGATAATTTCAGTGCTTGCAGAGAATACCTTACTGAAAACCGCTTGTCATTTCCTTCTACTCCTTGTTGGGTTCGACACTCTTACTTATCGAAAGGACTACGATAGATCCCCTACACTTGGGGGTCATCAGGTATTTACCTACCATTCCAAGTAAATTTGCAAGTGCCAAACTCTAAACCTTCAAATGATAATCTGTCTTGTATGCTCGAATAGCTCATGTACCAACTAGGGCTGTCAATATCTTCCATGCTAGGTGGGTTATTCTCACGATGAGTGGACTCCGCTCATCATTCACGAGAAAATGGCTGGTAACCAGGATGCCCAGTCCCATGCTCAAAGCAAATCAACTCAAAATAATTGCAAACAAAACTTCCCCAGGAATGTTGTTAGTTGGACGGTACCCGTTGTTTCGGACCAGCCGTGGAGTGTGCTTGTTGGTGGGGGGGGGTAGTATAAACTTTACCATTCTGTTTGGTAACCGCCTATAATGTATGTAGCATGGAAGATATCGAGATCTCTTAGTTTTTATGTCGACAATGAAAGTATACCGCTCAAAATATTATTCAATCTCTATTTCAAAACCCGAGCTCTGGCACCTCTGCAAATCCCTACTTCCCTCTGCGAAGGGCCTATCTATTTACTTTTATTGCTGAGTCATCATCCTGTTATAAAAGCACCAGTTAGAGAGCACCACTGTCATTTGTATGCATTGTTATTAATTATATTGAGTATGACTGTGACTGGATCTCTTTTACCATGAATTACAATGTCTAGTCAGTCCTTGATCTTCAGGGGTGCTCTGCATTTATGTTTTGCGGTCTCAGAAAGGGCAAGCGAGATACCATCTTGTTATATCATATCATGATTGTTTTGAGAAAGTGTTGTCATCTGATATTTATTATTATTGCTCGCTAGTTGATTATGCCATTGATATGAGTAAATGTGAGACCTAAATGTTATTGTCAATATGGTTAGTTCATAATCTATGCTGGAAACTTGAATGCTGGCTTTACATATTTGCAACAAAGGGATCAAACAGAGTTTGTAAAAGTTTTTCTTTATCACTTTTGGTTTGCTAACTGAATTGCTTGAGGACAAGCAAAGGTTTAAGCTTGGGGGAGTTGATACGACTCCAACGTATCTACTTTTCCAAACTCTTCTGCCCTTGTTTTGGACTCTAATTTGCATGATTTGAATGGAACTAATCCGGACTGACACTGTTTTCAACAGAATTGCCATGGTGTTAATTTTTTGCAGAATAAAAAGCTCTCGGAATGACCTGAAACTTCACGGAGCCAAGTTTTGGAATTATTAAAAAATATTGGCGAAAGAATCAGCAGCAGGGGGCCCACACCCTAGCCACAAGGGTGGGGGGCGCGCCCACCCCCCTGGGGTGCACCCTTCGACCTTGTGGCCCCCCTGGATCTCCACCGACCTCAACTCCAACTCCATATATTCTCTTTCGGGGAGAAAAAATCAGAGAGAAGGATTCATCGCGTTTTATGATACGGAGCCGCCACCAAGCCCTGTTCTTCCTTGGGAGGGCAGATCTGGAGTCTGTTCGGGGCTTCGGAGAGGGGAATCCGTCGCCATCGTCATCATCAACCATCCTCCATCACCAATTTCATGATGCTCACCGCCGTTCGTGAGTAATTCCATCATAGGCTTGCTGGACCGTGCTGGGTTGGATGAGATTTACCATGTAATCGAGTTAGTTTTGTTAGGGTTTGATCCCTAGTACCCACTATGTTCTAAGATTGATGTTGCTATGACTTTGCTATGCTTAATGCTTGTCACTAGGGCCCGAGTGCCATGATTTCAGATCTGAACCTATTATGTTTTCATGAATATATTTGTGTTCTTGATCCTATCTTGCAAGTCAACAGTCACCTACTACGTGTTATGATCCGGCAACCCCGGAGTGACAATAGTCGGGACCACTCCCGGTGATGACTGTAGCTTGAGGAGTTCATGTATTCACTAGGTGCTAATGCTTTGGTCCAATACTCTATTAAAAGGAGGCCTTAATATCCCTTAGTTCCAATAGGACCCCGCTGCCACGGGAGGGTAGGACAAAAGATGCCATGCAAGTTCTTTTCCATAAGCACGTATGACTATATTCGGAATAATGCCTACATTATATTGATGAATTGGAGCTAGTTCTATGTCACCCTATGTTATGACCATTGCATGATGAATGCCATCCGACATAATTATCCATCATTGATCCATTGCCTACGAGCTTTTCACATATTGATCTTCGCTCAGTTACTTTTCCGTTGCCACTGTTACGATTGCTACGAAACTACTACTGCTACTTCTGCCACCGTTACCGTTACTTCCATACTACTTTGCTACTAAATACTTTGCTGCAGATATTAAGTCTTTCAGGTGTGGTTGAATTAACAACTCAGCTGCTAATACTTGAGAATATTCTTTGGCTCCCCTTATGTCGAATCAATAAATTTGGGTTGAATACTCTACCCTCGAAAACTGTTGCGATCACCTATACTTGTGGGTTATCAAGGCCATAGCATGGAAGATTTTTGAATTTTCCTCCCCAACCTTAATATATTGAATAGTGCACCTTTGCTTCTAGTATATATAGTGGATTTTCAATAGATGCTCATAATGGAGTTTGAGAATTCGCATGAAGTTGAACTCAGGTCTGGTCAGAGGCCTAATTTCTTCCAGCTGATCAAAGTGGAGAATCACCTTGCTGCAGTCAATAGTTAACTTCTTGATATATGATAATTTCTTGCTCCAAACCTTCAAATCATGACTTAGACATTTAAATTTCTTAGTGAGAAGAGCAGAGGCAGATAGGTCTGCAATAACTAGTGCATCCCATGACTTCTTTACACAGCCCATAAATCCATGCATATCCACCCAAAAATTCTTAAACCTAAAAACATTGGCAGCAGGGATCGTCGTGTCAATGGACACCATGCAAGGCACATGATCGGAGGCCGTTTTAGCCAGGGGATGCACCGCCTTGTTTGGATAATGGGAGATCCAATCAGTGATTGTGAAGAACCAATCAAGATGCTCGAGCAGTGGGTTTTGCTGCATATTAGACCAAGTGAAACTTCATCCTTTAAATGGTAGTTCGAGTAGGCCCAGATGACCAATCACCTCACTAAAGGAATATATCATTAACATCACCATCCGGGAGGTTTCTGTTTTCTAATGAACGGATAAAATTAAAATCGCCCAAGAGTAACCAATTCTCATCTGCAGGGATGTTTAAATGATATAGCCAGCCAACAAAATCATCCCTGGTCTGGCCTTCACATGGCCCATAAACAGAAACCAGAGTCCAATTCTCTGAATTATGAACAGACTTGAAAGAAACCACAACCCCAAAATGTTGAACTTCAATTAGGTGGCCCTAAAAAATGGAGGAGTTCTAAATGACCAAGATTCCACCTGACGCGCCGATGGAGGGTGAGAAAGAAAATTGATCGAACCTCCGAGGGAAAAAGGACCTAATCATTCTAATATCAAAATGCTCACATTTAGTCTCATGCAAGTAGATAATGGAACAACGACTCTCTTCAATTTTCGCTCTTATGTCACGCTGCCGAGCTTCAGAGTTTAACCCACGCACATTCCAACACAGGACGTGCCAATTACGATAAGAGGTACTATCCATAGATAACCATCAAAGGAGGATAACAACGAGTCAAGTTGCCTAACAGCAAAGGCATAACCGTAGCAGAGTCGCATACAATAAGTTCAGACAGGTAAACATGTAGACGAAAATAAAAATAAAAGGGCATAGGACCAAAAGTGCCCAACTCTCCACCGATCTCCTCCAGTCTTCAATCATCATGGGAAACATCATCATGCTCAGCTGGACTTGGAGTAGCCATAAGCTTCTCCACCGATAACTCGGTCGGATCAATACCCAGGGACAAACCGATAGCGTGCATTGTTGGGATTGGTATTGGAGGCGGCAGGGGGAGCTGTTGGCTTGACTCAGCATCAGTCTTGAGCTTCTTAGCCTTAGAACGACGTAGCGGAGCAGATTTCACTGGTATTACAGAGCCTGGCCTCATACCAGTCCTTTTAGCACAACTGTGAGTCGGTCTCCTCGTAGAAAAGTCCAATTCGAGTTCCACTAAGGTGACAACACGCTTGGAGCGTTGTGTCTGCCTTGGTCTCTTGCCCAATGGCGTAGGAGTGTCAGAAGTGAACTGAAAATCCTCCTGCGAGTTGATGACCCAAAAGTATAGGGGATGTATCATAGTCCTTTCGATAAGTAAGAGTGTCGAACCCAACGAGGAGTAGAAGGAAATGACAAGCGGTTTTCAGCAAGGTATTCTCTGCAAGCACTGAAATTATCGATAACAGATAGTTGTGTGATAAGATAATTCGTAACGGGTAACAAGTAACTAAAGTAAACAAGGTGCAGCAAGGTGGCCCAATCCTTTTTGTAGCAAAGGAAAAGCCTGGACGAACTCTTATATAAAGCAAAGCGCTCCCGAGGACACATGGGAATTGTTGTCAAGTTAGTTTTCATCATGCTCATATGATTCGTGTTCGTTACTTTGATAATTTGATATGTGGGTGGACCGGTGCTTGGGTGCTGACCTCCCTTGGACAAGCCTCCCGCTTATGATTAACCCCTCTCGCAAGCATCCGCAACTACGAAAGAAGAATTAAGATAAATCAGCCCCTTATGAAGCAACACATAAACTAGGGTTTAAGCTTCTGTCACTCTAGCAACCCATCATCTACTTATTACTTCCCAATGCCTCCCCCTAGGCCCAAATAATGGTGAAGTGTCATGTAGTCGACGTTCACATCACACCACTAGAGGAAAGACAACATACATCTCATCAAAATATCGAACGAATACCAAATTCACATGATTACATATAACAAGACTTCTCACATGTCCTCAGGAACAAACGTAACTACTCAAAAAGCATATTCATGATCAAGATCAGATGAGTATTAATTATCATTAAAGATCTGAAAATATAATCTTCCACCGGATAAACCAACTAGCATCAACTACAAGGAGTAATCAACACTACTAGCAACCCACAGGTACCAATCTGAGGTTTTGAGACAAAGATCGGATACAAGAGATGAACTAGGGTTTGAGAGGAGATGGTGCTGGTGAAGATGTTGATGGAGATTGACCCCCTCTCAATGAGAGGATCGTTGGTGATGACGATGGCGATGATTTCCCGCTCCTAGAGGGAAGTTTCCCCAGCAGAACAGCTCCGCCAGAGCCCTAGATTGGTTCTGCCTAAGTTCCGCCTCGAGACGGTGATGCTTCGTCCCGAAAGCTTCAGGACATTTGGAGTTGTGCAGAACAGGTCTCTAATATTTGCTCCTTTTTCAGTCCAGAATTCCAGCTGCCGGCATTCTCCCTCTTCATGTAAACCTTATAAAATAAGAGAGAAAAGGCATAAGTATTGTGATATAACGTGTAATAACAGCCCATAATGCAATAAATATCAATATAAAAGCATGATGCAAAATGGACGTATCAACTCCCCCAAGCTTAGACCTCGCTTGTCCTCAAGCGAAAGCCGAAATCGAAAAATATATCGACATGTTTAGAGATAGAGGTGTCGATAAAATAAAATACGGACATGGGGGCATCATGATCATCTTTAGAACAACAACATATATTGTCATATAATTTCTTATGCTAAAGTAACAATTTGTTCACAAAGTAAAGTATTAATCAGAAACTTCATTGAAAACAAACAAACTATGATCTCAGTCATTGAAGCAATTGCAATTTATCATAACATCGGAAAGAGTCAATTCAAGAGCTTTTCAGTAAGTCCACATACTCAACTATCATTTAATCTTTCACAATTGCTAACACTCACGCAATACTTATGGGTTCAAAGTTTCAATTGGACACAGAGAAAGACAGGGGCTTATAGTTTCGCCTCCCAACCTTTTACCTCAAGGGTAATGTCAACAATAATACTTTATGATAACCTACATCCGAGTGGATATTTATATCCGGATCTCTCCAACACATAGTGCTTGCCAAAGGAAAAAGTATAAAGAGGAAAGGTGATGATCACCATGACTCTTGTATAAGGGTAGAAGATAAAAGTAAAAGATAGGCCCTTCACAAAGGGAAGCAAAGGTTGTCATGTGCTTTTATGGTTGGATGCACAAAATCTTAATGCAAAAGAACTTCACTTTATATTGCATCTGTGATAAAGAACTTTATTATGAAATCCATCGCTTTTATTTCTTCCATATCACAAGTTCGTATAAAGCTTATTTTCTTCACACTAATAGATCATACATATTTAGAGAGCAATTTTTATTGCTTGTACCGATGACAACTTACTTGAAGGATCTTACTCAATCCATAGGTAGGTATGGTGGACTCTCATGGAAAAACTGGTTTAAGGGATGTTTGGAAGCACAAGTAGTATCTCTACTTGGTGCAAAGAATTTGACTAGCACGAGAGGGAAAGGCAAGCTCAACATGTTGGATGACCCATGACAATATAACTTCTATTCGGATATAAGAAAACATAACCCATTATGTTTTCTTCCTTGTCCAACGTCAACTTTTTAGCATGTCATATTTTAATGAGTGCTCACAATTGCAAAAGATGTCCAAGATAGTATATTTATATGTGAAGCCTCTCTTTCTTTATTACTTCCTATTAATTGCAACAATGACCAAAACTATGTTTGTCAACTCTCAACAACTTTTATTCATCATAATTTTTTATACGTTAAGTCATTACTCTCCATAAGATCAATATATGATCTTCTTATTTCTTTTTATTCTTTATTTTATTTAATTCCCTCAAGATCATAGAAAGAAAGCAAAGTCCCTCAACTCAAAACTATTCTTTATTATATATAACTCAAGGACTCGATTACATAGATAGAGATCAAAACAAAACTCAAAGCTAGATCATACTAAAAACTTTATTCTACTAGACCAAGATATAACCAAAAGGATCGAACTAAGAAAAACGGTAAAGGTAAAAGTGTGATGGTGATACGATACCGGGGCACCTCCCCCAAGCTTGGCAGTTGCCAAGGGGAGTGCCCATACCCATGTATTTATGTCTCTTTCTTCAGAGGTGGTGGTGATGAAGTTGTTGTTGCTGCAGGCTTGTCGTCCATCTTCCAGGGCATAGGCTCGCTCACCATCATAAAAGGATGAACGAGTCTTCGGGATCCTCAAATCTGCAGCCAAACTCATCCTCTTGAATCTATATTCATACTCACAGTTTTGGTTTTGCAGGTCATAGATATGGGCCTGGAGGTGCTCGATTTTCTCGTGAAGCTTGAAGATGCCCCCCCGATGTTCTTGGCATCCATCTTGTGATTGTTGGTGAACTCCGCGATCATCATGTGATTGGCGTTGTGTGACGCCCCGAGACCGATGCTCCAGTTGCCTTCCATTTATTTGGTCGTCGTCATGTGTTTCATTTGTTTGTTGCCATGTTCATGTTGAGTGCTTTGTCATATCTGTGCTTCTTACACCATGCTCATCTCACTTGTTTTGTTGCATTGAGCCTCTTGTCATTTTGCATTATGCCATCCTTTGCCTGATGCATCATATTATAGCATTGTGTCATCCATGTTGTTTCCATGTCCATCGTGTGCATTGCCCCTACATTATATTTGTTGATTGCTCCATGTATGATCATGCATCATCACCTCCTCCTTCCTTTGGCAAGTGACCTTTACCCCTCCTCCATAAATGTTCATTCTTTTCCTGATGCTAGTGCACCTCATCCTTAACCCCTCTGCAAAATTTCATCTCATTTGAAGTTGTTTTGGTTGGGTTCAAAAATGGCTCAAGTTTGAATTTCATTCAAACTTGGATTATTTTTCTACCTCTAAAAATTGCCAAGTCAATTTATTCAAATCCTGCATAAATCCAGGACTCCATATATATTTTTATCTCTGAGAGTTTCCTTCCCAAAACCCCTTGCCTTTTCAATCTTGGAGGTGTCTAATTATTTTAGGCAGAATAAAAGAAAGGAAGGAAGGCCTCAATCCCAGCCGAAGCCCACCTGGGCCTTTCTTTACCCGGCCTAGACGAGCCGAACGACCACCTGCTCCGCTACAGCGCCGTCTCCCTCCTCTGGGAGCCACTAGTTAACGAGCGCTCCTTCGGGAGCCTCGCAACGATCATCGCCACTTGGCGCGCTCTCAGCCATTCGCCACGTGTCGCGCTCTGGACGCTCCCTTCGGATTTTTTTTATTTTTCCGCACGCGTTTTCGGCTATTTCAATGGTTTTTTTGACGTTTTGGTTTTCCACCGGTCTTCCTTAGCTTTTCAACCAAAAAAATTTCAATTTTTTTTGCGCGAAAAAACACGTTTCCTTTTTTCCTTTCGCGAGAGTCACGGTTTTCCTTCCGCAAGAGGCACGGTTTTGCTGTCATGAGAGTCACGGTCGTGCCTCTCGGAAACGAAAAAAATGCGTTTTCTGTTTTTTTCCTTTCGCGAGAGTCACGGCCGTGCCTCTCGGAAACGAAAAAAAACGCGTTTTCTGTTTTTTTCCTTTCGCGAGAGTCACGGTTTTGCTTCCGCGAGAGGCACAGTTGTGCTTTCGCGAGAGTCACGGTCGTGCCTCTCGGAAACGAAAAAAACACGTTTTCTATTTTTTTCCTTCGCAAGAGTCACGGTTTTGCTTCCACGAGAGGCACGAGTGTGCTTTCGCGAGAGTCACGGCCGTGCCTCCTCGGAAACGAAAAAAACGTGTTTTCTCTTTTTTTTTTCCTTCCGCGAGAGTCACGGTTTTGCTTCCGCGAGAGGCACTGTTGTGATTTCGTGAGAGGCACGGGCGTGCCTCTTTCGGAAAGGGAAAAAACCCGTGCTCCCGGTTCGGTTTTTTCGTCCGGTTTTTTCGTGAAAAAAAGTTCAGCAAAACCTATCAACATGGGATCTAGTTTTGAAGATCTCGACACGAGGAATCCAACGGTGAAAGCGGTTTGAGATTTGGACGCACGGTTTGAGAGATAAAACGTTTTGAATAAACAGATCTACGAAAAAGGGAAAACTTCCAGGTTGCGACAAGTGGCGCGCTGCATGTGCGCCACTTGTTGCAACCTGAGGAATTGGAGCGATCTTTGCAACGAGTACTCCTCAACTAGTGATTTCGGAGATTCCAGTATCTTTTTTAGTAAGGGTTGCCCACAAATAGTACGAGATGCAGGCAAAGGCCATCTTCAGGTTCCGAATGAATCTTTGAGTGATAGATATTTGGGTATGCCGACCGACGTGGGACACTCGAAGATGGGTACTTTCAAATATATCAGTGATCGAGTATGGGAGAAGGTAAGAGGATGGATGAGTAAACTTCTGTCTGCAGGAGGTAAGGATGTACTGATTAAATCAGTTGCCCAAGCTATCCCAGACTAATCTATGTCATGCTTCAAGTTGCCTAGAAGGTTGTGCAAAAATATTAACTCCATCATCTGCAAGTTCTGGTGAGGTTGTAAACAAGGACAAAGGAAGCCGGCGTGGATGTCGTGGGAAGTTATGACGAGGCCAAAGTACTTTGGGTGGACTCGACTTTCGTGATATGGAGCTTTTTAACCTTGCGCTTCTATCACGGCAATCATGGAGACTACTACAAGAGCCGGAATCTTTGAGTGCTAGAATATTGAAAGCAGCTTATTATCCGGATGGGAATATCTTGACAACAGATTTGGGAGCGCACCCGTCCCAGATTTGGCGTGCAATACTAGATGGGAGAGAGATCATGAAGCAAGGTATCATAAGGAGAATAGGGAATGGGCAAAATACAGAGATATGGACATATAGTTGGTTACCTAAGAGTTCACTTAGACCTTTATTATCTCTGATTCCTAACCCTCCAATTATGGTATCTGAATTATTGGTGCCAGCGACGACTCAGTGGAATGAGGAGTTGATCCGGTCTGTTTTTCTTCCTTTCGATGTTGAAACTATTTTGAATATCCTGGTGTGTACGAGGAACGTTGACGATTTTTGGGCCTGGTACCCGGACAGCAAGGGACAGTTCTTAGTAAGTTCTTCCTATAAACTTATGATCAACACCAAATCACGCCGGGAGGACATGCTGGAAGGAAGAGGAGGAACTTCTGACAGTACAAAACATGAGAAGGACTGGGTGTCGTTGTGGAATTTTTTGGTACCGTCAAAGGTCAAAATCTTTTTATGGAGACTAGCGCGCCACTCGCTGCCAACATTTGATGTTCTCCCTCGCAGAAAGATGTCCACTGTTGATGCATGTCCGTTGTGTGGTGGAGAGGATTCATGGAGACATGCCCTAATAAGTTGCACCATGGCAAGGTGCATCTGGGTGCTCTCAGACTCGGACATGGTTGATCTCATAGCGGAGAATAAAGAATCAAATGCGAAGAGCTTTATTTGTGACATGCAGCAAATCCTGAGCCATGACCAATTTGCGGAGATGGTAGTTACACTATGGTCCATTTGGTATGTCAGGAGAGGAAGGTTGTTTATGAAGGGATCTTCCAAAGCCCAAAGCAAACGCACTCTTTTATCACCAACTATTTACTGGACCTAAACTCGCTACCGAAGCCAGGGCCAGTACGATCTATTGTCGCGCCGGGACCAGCAACACGAGCACCTTTGGTTCGTAGCTGGGTTCCCCCACCAAAGGGCATTGTTAAACTGAATGTCGTTGGGGTGGTGAACTCGCTTGGACAGAAAGGAGTGGTAGCAGCAGTATGCAGGGATCGAGATGGTATGTATCTTGAAAACGCCAAACGGAGACCGAGCTCCATGGAGGCCTTTATTTGAAAACTTTAAAATTCAAACTTTTCAGTTTCAAAAAATTCTGAAAATAAATACACATATAGCTAGATACATAATATACATCTCTGCAAATTTTTAGGTCGAAATACAATAAAATGTGAGCTACACAAAAAAGACAAATCTGGGGCTTTTTAGCATATGTAATGTTCATCTCTAAAGTCCATGATTTTGTTTTTTTTTTGTGCAGCTCGCAATATTAGGTATTTCATCCTGAAAATTTTCACACATACACTTTACATCCTTGCATACATGTGTAATTTTTTTCAGAATTTTTTTAAACCTAAATTTATGAATTTTGAATTTTTCAAAATAAAGGGCTCCATGGAGCTCGGTCTCCAAAATGCTCTACTCTATGTATCCGGGCTACTCTGTTGTGGTGTTTGCAAACTTCACTAATCCTTCCACCCTGGACGTTTACGCGGCTTGGGAGGCACTGGCACTAGCAGCAGACCTTAACTTACAAAGGATACACATTGCTTCAGAATGCGATAGGGTGATCAAGAATATTCGGGATGGATCTGGTGGAGAACAGGGCGCCATCATAAAGGAGATTATTATCACTAGGAATACTTTTGATTTATGTAGTTTTAATTATGAGCGTAGTTTGTTTAATTATGAAGCTCATATTCTCGCCAAGTTTGGTCGTAATCTTGGGCCTGGCCGACATCTTTGGTTGGGATCACCCCATGACCAAAACCTTTACCTATGAACATTGAGATGAATCAATAAAGTGGGCGAGATTTCTCAAAAAGAAAAAAGTTAGAAAAAAAAACTCAAACATAGACTACCACCATTTCAGCAGTGCTCCTTCATTTTCGAAGGGCGTGACACCAATTTCGAGGCACACAGCCTTGCTAGACATGCTTTCGGTTTGGAGTTTGGCCGGCATCTTTGGCTGTTGAACCCTCTAAATCTCTCTTGTATTCCCATAAACATTATTGACTCATAAAAAGTGTGTTTAGACTAAAAAAAATTGTCCAAAAGCACACAGACTTGCCAATTCCTGCAGAGTGGAAAAGAACATGGCCTTCAAAAATCTCTTAAGCAAAGAAGATTTTACTAAAACCTGCAATCCATGTACAAGACATACAAGAGTTTACATAAAAGAGGGGCCAATTTAACTAGTTAGAATGCAAAGTTTGAGCTACCATATATGTAGGGATTGTGTCTTGTCTTAATTTCCAGGGAGCTAGTCTTGACAGGAATGGTTCCAGCTCACGTTCCCAGATGATTGAGAAAAGCCCAAGCAAAGACTCGGAAGCATTCTTGGTGGAGTATAACAGGAAAACAAAAATGTCTACACAGAATCTTGGTCATGCATGTGAAGAGTAAATCAAAGGAGTATTAGCAGTCACTCCAGTTGGTACCAAACAAAGCCTGAAACAATTCTCAGAATACCCCAAACCAGATTAAGATCATCAGTGAACTGTAACAAACACAAACTTGTCCAAAACATCTTCACAGAGCCGAAGCAGAGTGTTGCCAGCCCGATTGATGCCAGTCCAGCAAGATCTGAAGAGATGATGAAGATTTTTCTTCTCAGTGTGGATCAACTTGACAAAACGAATAAAGTTGAGGAATATAAATTTGAGTGTCAGGTTATTACATCATGTTTTGTGCTGCTCCTCTGCCTTTGCTCTCACTCTGATCCCCAGTCTATGCTGTAAAACAACTGCCTTTCAAGTTGTAAAAGAGAAAATAGAAGTCGCGGCGGTGGAACATTTAGGGCACCAAAACCGGACAGGACTGTACACGTGCATAGGAGAAAGTGACTGTTCTAGAGATATTATAAAATCCTGGGTGGTTGGAACAAACCATGCTAGAAAAGCTAGAATTGGTGTTCATTGTGCTTCTTATGGAAAGAGCACCATATCTATACCTTCCCAGTTCAATCAGAAGCCATTATCCCTAAATGCAACCAATTCTGCTAGACTATGTGGTTCACCTTTCCACGCGCAAAGAAGCTTAAAAGATACCCAGATATGAACTGAATCTAAAAAATGAATGACCGGTTTTCCACAAGCAACTAATTTGCATTTACTATACCAGCAAGAGACCCAGATGGCATTGGAATAAATCAACTGTACCTTCCAAGGAGATATACACATCCAATGAATCAACTACTCAACTGTGCTGACTCCGAAAAATTCATACCTTGCAGGGAGTGATCTTATTTGCTCATGATATTTGCCTTCTCTTGAAAATAGATGCATCATCAACAAACCAGTTGAAGCTTCAAGTGAAATGCACTTCCCATCAACTTTAGACAAATAATTTCCAGCCTTGACTATCTCACCTTTTTCTAGCAACATTCTGATGATATCATTTAACAGAACGGAGCTGGGAGCATAACCACTCGTCTCCATTGATGAAAACATATGATCAGCTTCTTCCATTGATCCTTCTTTTACAATACTTGTTATCATTATTCTGTAAGTAGAAGCATTAGGTACCAATCCATTGGCAGATATTGCAGCAAACAAAATGTTAGCTTCTTCTCTTCTTTGAACCCTGTACATTGCATCAATCATGGTATTGAATATTGTAATATCGAACTTCACATTCACTGCACCTAATTTGCGGAACAGTATGATTGCTTCCTCAGTGCAATTATTCCTACAAAGTTCTCCAAGAATTATACTGTATGTGGAAATGCTCACTGTTGTTCCAGTTTCAATCATCTGATGGGCAAACTCAGCAGCTTCCTTGCTTCTTCCATGGTTGCAAAGGGAGGCCACGAACAAGTTGCGAGTAACATCGTCTAGTATAAGACCCCTACTTGTCGTTTCTCTAAATATTTTTACTGCCTCTTTCAACCAGCCCAAAGTGGAATAACCCTGGATCATATACTTATAGGTCACGTTGTTGGGTCGAACACCATGATTGACCATATGCCGAAGGAACGACTCTGCCTTGTCCATTGCTCTTGCCTTGCACAGCGCATCAATTACTGAGGTGTATGTCACCACATTAGGCTTAACTCCTTGCTGCACCATTTCATCGAACAGATCGCATGCCTGGCTTACTTTGCCTTCCTTACAGAAGCCATGGATGAACGTGCTATATGCCACCACGTTCGGGGCGCACCCACCTCCTTCTTTCGACATCATCTGGAGCAGGTCGAGCGCTCGTTGGCTCCTGCTATCGTCACACAAGACCTTCAGAACGACGGAGTACGACAAGGCATCAGGCACACAGCCGAGTTCAGACATCCTATGGAGCAGCACGCTGACAGCCTCGTCTGCCCGTTTTGCGAGGCAGAAGCACTTGATGAGAGCGTATGCGTCGACACCGTCTGTCCTCAGGCCCGTCCTGAGGAGGCGGCCGAAGAAGGCAAGCCCCAGTCAGGGCGACGCGCGCGGCAGCAGCAGCCCATGAGGATGCCGTAGGTGTGGACTGTAAGAGGCGACGCATGTGGGCTGGATTCTCGGCACAGGCGGTTGAAGAGAGACACGGCGAGGGCGGGGCTGTCTGTGCAGGCGGCGGAGGCTGGAGCACGGGCAAGGGCGGCGAGGAAGCCGTTCAGGGCTTGGCCAGGGACCGGGGTTGCCTGCTGCAGCAATTCGTCGAACAGGTGGCCTGCGTCTGCCGGGCTGAGCGTCCCGGCGCGGACGCTCTCCGTGGCCACGGCGAGGGCAGCGCTGGGATCCCAGAAGCGTGAGGGCGCAGAGGTGGGGGCGGAGGAGAGGCGGCGGAGGAGGCGCGGCATGGGCGTGGAGGAGTGGAAGCGAGGCATCACTGCCATGGACACCGTGTTTGGTGCTGCGGAGTGGCTGAGCGTTTTCCTTTTTGGACTTACAGCACCTACAGACAAATACACCCCCTCAAACGCCCGCGGGCACGTCCACAGATAATGACCGGGCACGCCTCAAATTTTACTTTGCATCCGACCATATCATATTAAATTATCAAAGACATGCAAACTAAAATAAACCTACGTACTACGTCGATCAACTAGCTACTCGTCGTCGGAGATGTCGACGATCTCTGTGCCCGGCTCCAGCAGCATGGGTGGCAGCCGCAGCTCCGGCTCCTCCGGCGCCTCCAGCTACTCCGCTTCGGCCTCCTCCGCCTCTATCTCCGCGTCGAGCTCGTCGAAGAGCGCGTCGATCTCCGCCTGCTGCCGCCGGAGGAACGCCCGGTTGGCCTCCACATAGGCCTCATCCTGGATGGACTCCAGGATGGCCTGCTGCTTGGCCATCTCGTCGGACTGGGCGACGGCGAACTCCACCTCCGCCTTCTTCATGTTGAAGGCCGGCACCTGCTGGTTCGGCTCCTCCGCCTCCTCCTCGTCCTACACCTCCATCGGAACCATCTTCTCCTCCTCCTTCTTCGGCTCTGGCGAGTTCGGAGGCAGCCAGACATAGTACATGACCTTGCTTTGGACCATGGTGGAGTGCCGAAGCGTGGACAGAGCGCCAGAGCGGGAGAGGGAGGAGGTGGATGGGCTCGGACTGGCGGCGCGGAGAAGGGGAGGGGGTTGGGTTAGGGTTGCGGGACGCCGACCGACTTAAATAGCCGGATTTCGTCTTGGGCGACAAGCCGGAGCGGCGCCACGCGGCGTTCACACCGCGGCGACGGACGCGTCGTCCGTCGGATCGCCGGGTTTCCGGGTGTTTCCGTGTGGGCCACGCCGTCAGGCCAACGTGGCGGGCGTGCCCGGACACCCCCATATCCGCCCCATATTTGGACTGGATATGGGGGTGCCGGTCAGCCCAGGCATTTGAGGACCGTTTGAGGGGCCATCCGGGTCACTGTAAACTTCTTGTATGGGGCGTAGTGTTTTCACGAAATTTTCAACAAAATCAAAGGGTGGGCAGCAAACCAAACCATCACGCCTAAATCAAGGGTGGATTATGTAGCACTAGAGGATGGGCCTACGCTTGGTTAAGTTTCTGCAACACAAACAATTCAACTAGTACTGTCAAAAAATAAATTCAACTCACGAGGAGCCAGCAAGGTTTCTAATTTTTAAAATCATCACATGTAGTGGAAGTTGTGGCATCCTCCTTTGTTAGTGGTCTTCAGGTTGCACTAACAACTTTTTCGAGGAAACATATTGGCTTAGAATCCCTCGACGCATGAATATTGCGACTGAACATTTTTTTCTTTGTTTACCATCTGCCCCGAACAATCTTCATACAGCCCCCACAAAAAAGTAAAGAACAATCTCTCATACAGCCCCCACAAAAAAAGTAAAGAACAATCTTCATACAGGGAAATGATCCTCCCTAGGACACCTGCCTTCTCAAATTGAAATGTTCATCAACACCACAGGATCATCCTCATATAAATGGTTTATGCCAAGAGCAGTAGCACACTAGTGAACGCCATCAATGGATCTAGCTGCATTCACCTAATTAATAAACACGGACAGGCCCTCAGCATAGATGATAGCTATGGAGATAACGGTTTTAGCATCATACCTTTGATGAAGCTCCACTCTACCCAGTCTTACGCGTTGTTCAGATCAAGCTTGACCCCAGCCAACAATTCTTTTCCCTTCCTCTTACCCCTAATATGCCGTGTGAACTCAAAAGACAGGAGGATGTTGTTTGTCATCAATCTTCCCCATCTTCCTGATAAGAAGGCACTCTGAATTAGTTCAGGTATAAAACTAATTCCGGGAGATTCACCAAAACCTTGGAGATAATTTTATAAGGAACGATAAATGAGATTATGGGCTGAACTCTCCTTTAATCTCATCGGATTTTTGACTATCGGGGTGAGGATCACCATTGCTTCCCCATACGGATAACGTATCTGTTTTCAGAAAATTCAGTACCACATCCTTAACTCGCTGCCCAAAAAGATCCCATAATGTCTTGTAAAAAATAGCTTACGGCATTCCATGATACAATTAAGAGCATCTTTTATTTGTTCCTCACTATTAGGATGCCAGCAGCATGTGTTTCATCTCATGTGTTATCCTTGACTCAATAGCATTTGGCAGCTCTAGCTATCTGGAACCTGCATGGGAAGTGAAATGGCCTTTCTAGTAGTTACTACCAAGAGATTTTCACTACAAGAGAAATGACCATTTTAACATCACCTTTCAGCTTTTCAAAATTTGTTAGTTTTCATCCTCTCTGAAAAACAGGAAAGAAGTATGAAATACTCCGATTTCCTTGTACAGCAAATCATTGTGAGCATACTGTTCCCAGTACAGGTTATGCTGATCCTTAGGTCTCTCCAACTTGTACTTTAGTAGTTGTTTACGAGAGCTTAGCAATGTTGTGCGCGTATTCTTCTTTAGCACTTTCCTGGCATAGAACATGCACATAGAGCATAGAGGCAACATCAATGTGAACCTCCATTCCTCCAAAACCACAGACCAAAAATACATGAGCTAGGAACACAAGACTTTTTATCAGGGTGCATCATCTATTCTGGAAGTGATACCTACAATTAATATTTGAGGTTGGTACATCATAACCCTTCGTGATGGTGTTACCCAAATAAAAATACTCCATGGCAGTACGAGATTACAACAATATTACTTGGAGGAATCTTCAGACATTGGATGGAATTGTGCAGGCATATGTCTAGTACTCCGTATTTCATTTCAGATGCATCAGGCTATTAACAATGATGCAAATCCCATCCTAAAACATGAAAAACAATAACAATTAGTATTCATCACATTTTATATGCTAAACGCTCATTGCTTACTCATCATGTAAAGTGCACTATGTAAATGGTACTAGAATTACAATTGTAGTGGGTTTAGCCTAGCATAGTCATGTAGTTAGTTATTTCGATAATCATAATGCACATGTTGGATACTTGTATATCATGTAGTGTGGTGCCTAATTTGCAAGGGAAACAGAAGTTTAAGAATTACACAGTTTATGGTTTGCAGTTGAATAACAAATTAAGAAATTGGATGATTGAACAACTCTATTAATTAATATATAACAAGAAAACAAAAATGAACTGAATGAAGGAATGACTGACCGATTTTCTACAAGCAAGTAATCGGAATTCCTTAACCCAACAAGAGGGCCTGATGGCACACAATAACTGAACTGTGCCTTCTGAGGAGTTATGCCCAAACACAATGCACTACTCAACTGTAGCTCCACCAAAAAATGGATACTTTACAGGGAGCAATTTTATTTTCTCCCTATATTTGCCTTCCCTTGAAAAGAGACGTATCAGCAGCGAAGTAGTTGAAGCTTCAAGTGAGATGCTCTTGCCATCAACTCTAGACATATAATTTCCAGCCTTGACGACCTCACCTTGTTCCAATAATATTCTGATGATATCATTAATAAGACGAGAGTCCGGAGCACAACAGCTCTTCTCCATTGATGAGAGCATGTTTTCAGCTTCTTCCACTAATCCTTCTTTTAGAAGATTTGTTATCATTGTGCGGTAGGTAGAAGCATTAGGTACCAATCCACTGGCCGATATTGAAGCAAACAAATCATTAGCTTCTTCTCTTCTTTGAACCTTAAACATTGCATTGATCATGGTATTGAGTATTGCAACATCCAATTTTATATTCATTGCACGTACTTTCTGGAACAGCGTGATTGCTTCATCGGCGCAATTATTTCTACAAAGTCCTTCAAGAATTATAGCGTATATTGAAAGGCTCACTGTTGTTCCACTTTCAATCATCTCATGGATCATTTTCTTCGCAGAAGCAGTTCTCCCAGCACGAAACAACCCATTTAGTAAGGTGCCATGTGTAGCAGTTGTAGGTTTAATTTTGTTATGCATCATTTCGCTGAATAGTGTCAACCCATCATCAATCCTTCCATTTCTAGAATAGCCATCAAGAAGGGTAGTATATGTATAAACATCAGGCTCGATGCCAGCCGATACCATGGCATCAAGTACTTTGAATGCTTTATCCATCTTGCCAACTAAACAATATCCGTCAATCAGTGAAGTAAATGTAATGACGTCAGGCCTCTCACCAATGTTTATAGCCAAGTCGAAGATACTGTGTGCATCTGTAACTCTTCCTTCTTTGCATAGACTGTTTATTACTGAGCTGAAGAACACAATGTTTGGACGAGGCATACCTTTGTTCATCATTTCAGAAACCAGTTCCTTCACTTTCCCCAAATCACCATGTGTACAGAAGCCCTGAATTAGGGATGTATAAATAGCCACGTCCGGTTGTAATCCCGTAGCAATCATCTTATTTAATTTGCCCATTGCATCAGACAGCCTACCCATTCTGCAAAGTGCAGCTATTACAGTTGCATAGGTGCATACATTCGGACTCACTCCTTGTTCCCGCATTTTGGTAAATATGAGCATAGCTTCATGCATCATTCCACATTTAGCATATGCATCAATTAATATGTTGAAAACATTGCAGTCAGCTACAATACCATTGCCTTCCATTGAATTAAAGAGATTAATCATATCAGCTAAGCATCCTTCGGTAGCATACCCGTGAAGAAGAGTAGAGTACACGATGATATTAGGTTTGAGGCCCTTGGAGGTCATGGAGTCAAAAAATTCTGCAGCTTCTTTGCTTCTTCCATTCTTGCAAAGGGAGTACATGAATGAGTTCCATGTATACATATTTGGTCGAACACCATTATCAACCATCTGCTGAAGGACCAGCTTTGCCTTGTCCATTGCCCTGACCTTGCACAAGGCATCAATAATCGAGCTATATGTCACCACATTAGGCACAATCCCTTGCTGCATCATTTCATGGAACAGATCGCATGCCTTGCTTACTTCCCCTTCCTTAAAGAAGCCGTGGATGACCGTGCTATATGCCACCACATTGAAGGAGCAGGCACCTCCTTCTTTCCTCACCATCTGGAGCAAGTCGAGCGCTTGCTGGCTCCTGCTATCGTCACATAAGCTCTTAAGTACTATAGAGTATGAGATGACATTAGGCACACATCCGAACTCGGACATCCTATGAAGCAGCATGTTGACAGCCTCATCCGTCCGTTTTGCGTGGCAGAGGCACTTGAGGAGGTTGCTGGCGACGATCTGGTCTGCCTTGAGGCCCGTCCTGAGGAAGCGGCCGAAGAAAGCAAGGCCTAGGTTCGGGCGGCATGCACGGCAGCAGCTGTCCATGAGGATGCTGTAGGTGCAGACTGTGGGCGGCGCCACCCGCGGTCCTGCTTCTTCTCGGCAGACGCGGTTGAAGAGGGCGAGAGCAAGGGAGGGTCCATCTCTGAGAGCAGCGGAGGACGGAGCACGGGCGAGCGCGGCAAGGAAGCCGTTGAGGGAGCGGTAGGGGACCGGGTTGGCCTGCAGTAGCAATTCGTCGAACAGGTGGTGTGCGTCTTCAGGGCTGAGCGTCCCGGCGCGGACGCGCTCCGTGGCCGCGGCAAAGGCGGCTCGGGGGTCCCAGCGGCGTGAAGGCGACGAGGTGGAGGAGGAGGAGAGGCGGCGGCGGCGGAGGAGAGGAGGCGGAGCATGGGCGTGGTGGGGTAGAGGCGAGGCATGGGACGGGCACGGCCTTCGTGTTCGCGCTGGTGGAATGGTGAGGAGTCTTTGCTGTAACAAATCGGAAGCGGGTAAAATGGCCTCCTCATGTGATTTTTTTTATTTCTCATACAATGAAATCCGTCTTTTAAATTAAACAAAAAGATTAGCAAATAAACATACTCCTACGCTTATGTGGGTGCCTAATCACTCATCGAACATTTCTTTTACATGTCATCCCAAATGAGTTTCTACTTTCGACATTGCTGATAATAGTCCTTATTTACACATCGTAAATCGTAATATGAATATCATCATTGATGTCTGTTTTGAGCACTCAAAATTTTGAATTGGCGTAGCATGTACTAATTATCATTTATGATTGAACTGAAAAATTAACATGAACATTTAAAGTACTTTTCGTGTGAGAAATGTCTAAGTGCAACTATGATAATCTATCGGTTGTAGTTTTTTGCAATGTTTAGGCATGACTATGTAGATCAAACTGATGTGATCTGTTTAGATAATAAATGGATGTAATAATGTGATTAGTGTAAGTATATTTTGCGCGTTTAATGATTAAAATCTATTATTATTATATACTAAAGCACAATCTAGAGAGAAAAAAAAATAGAGAGGTTGGCTAGAAAATACCACAAAGAGTAAAACATATGGTTGTAGTGCTTGTGGACCGTTAACTGTAAAACGACAATCAAGGGGTTAGATCTAACTCATAAGAGGAAACGCATTGCTAGCATGATTTGGACATTACGTAGATTTAACATGTATGATCAGTTAAGACACTTATTTTGGGACGGAGGGAGTATATGATAATGTAGATCTAAAGGTTATGAAATTATTAGACACAATTAAGAGAATCTATAGAATGTGATTATGTAGATCTAACAAGTACAACCGATTTAGGTGAGATTACGCAGATCTAGCAATTGTGATCTACTAATAGAGAGATGATTGATCGGCATGTGTTTTTGTCTATGAGAATTTCTGGCACATCTCTCTATTTTTTTACCGTACTGTGGTTTTAGTATTTAATAATAGATAGATAAATTATTAAAACCTATTGACCATATTTATTAATCACATTGAGGTTCATCGGACAGATGGTTAGATGTTTTGCCTTTTTTTGGTCTAGAAAGTGGAGTGTCGTAGTTTTACGTGATATTAAATTAATATGAAATTATGTTCCATTTGAATATATAACATTCATACCGAGATAATTTTTTTAGTTGCAAGCTGTTGTGGGATCTGGTTGTAGTTTTATGTGATATGATTTCTTTTTTTTTTACATTTTTAGAGTGAAAAACGTCATGGAAAACTCATATTGCACCATTTTCAACTTTTTTTTATAAAAGTGGGGCATTGTATGAAAACAATACATAATAATGTATTAAATTTGTTCAATAAAAATGGTATAATGGATAGACCAAATGAAAACTTTAGTCACAAGCCATAGTAATAGTTAGATGTTTTTTTTGTGTGCAAAGACGACGTGTTGTAGTTTTATGTGAATATGATATGAGTATTAAATAGGAAATTATGTTCCACTCAAAATACATTCATGATGTCAAAAGAATATTTTGTTGCAAGTTGTCAAATGTAGCCGTGTGTCATTTTATGTGGAATGAAACTAATACTAAATATATTTATGATACATAATATAATTGACGGGCAAAAAAATAGGTCGCATGCTATAGCTAGTTGGTTGCCAAAGTTATTTTACATGAAATGCTAAAGCATGAAGGATTAACGTTGAATATACTGTGATGGCGTGAGAAAGTATTAGATGCCGAGATAAATACATGAAAATATCTTGAGTTTTCATATATGACAAGGATTCCTAGTTCGTTTATGATCGGGTAATAGATATTTGTAGATCAAGGATGGGAGACATCTATAACTAATTATGAATATCTAAGAGCTATATGAGGCTTAATCATATACAGTTATGGAGTAAGATATATCTGTTGGAGAACGTAGTATTTCAAAAAAAATCCTATGATCACGCAAGATTTATCTAGGAGAAGCATACCAACGAGCAGGGAGAGTGTGTTCACGTACCCTCGTAGACCGAAAGCGGAAGCGTTTAGTAACGCGGTTGATGTAGTCGAACGTCTTCGCGATCCAACCGATCCAAGCACCGAACGTACGGCACCTCCGTGTTCAGCACACGTTCAGCACGATGACGTCCCTCGAGCTCTTGATCCTGTTGAGGACGAGGGAGAGTTCCGTCAGCACAACGGCGTGGCGACGGTGATGATGAAGTTACCGGCGCAGGGCTTCACCTAAGCACTACGACGATATGACCGAGGTGATAAACTGTAGAGGGGGGCACCGCACACAGCTAAGAGATTGTCTGTTGTGCTTTGGGGTGCCCCCTGCCCCCGTATATAAAGGAGGAGGGGAGGAGGCCGGCCACCAGGGGCGCACCAAGAAGAGGGGAGTCCTACTAGGACTCCAGTACTCCAGTCCTAGTAGGATTCGGCCCCACCTTTTTTCCTTATATCGGAGGGGGAAAAAGGGAAGGAGAGGGAGTAGGAGAAGGAAAGGGGGTGGCGCCCCCTCCCTAAGTCCAATTCGGCCTCCTCCCTTGTGGAGGGCGCACTGGCCCCTTGTGGGCTGGTTAGCCTCCCTCCTATGGCCCATAAGGCCCATATCTTTCCCCCGGGGGTTCCGGTAACCTCCCGGTACTCCGGAAAATACCCGAAACACTTGGGGACCATTCTGGTGTCCGAATATAACCTTCCAATATATCGATCTTTACCTCTCGACCATTTCGAGACTCCTCGTCATGTCCGTGATCTCATCCGGGACTCCGAACAAACTTCGGTCATCAAATCACATAACTCATAATACAAATCGTCATCGAACGTTAAGCATGCAGACCCTACGGGTTCGAGAACTATGTAGACATGACCGAGACACATCTCCGGTCAATAACCAATAGCGGAACCTGGATGCTCATATTGGCTCCTACATATTCTACGAAGATCTTTATCGTTCAAACCGCATAACAACATACGTTGTTCCCTTTGTCGTCGGTATGTTACTTGCCCGAGATTCGATCGTGGGTATCATCATACCTAGTTCAATCTCGTTACCGGCAAGTCTCTTTACTCGTTTCGTAATGCATCATCCCGTGACTAACTCATTAGTCACATTGCTTGCAAGGCTTATAGTGATGTGCATTACCGAGAGGGCCCAGAGATACCTCTTCGATACACGGAGTGACAAATCCTAATCTCGATCTATGCCAACCCAACAAACACCTTCGGAGACATCTGTAGAGAATCTTTATAATCACCCAATTACGTTGTGACGTTTGATAGCACACAAGGTGTTCCTCTGGTATTCGGGAGTTGCATAATCTCATAGTCAAAGGAACATGTACAAGTCATGATGAAAGCAATAGCAATAAAACTAAACGATCATTATGCTAAGCTAACGGATAGGTCTTGTCCATCACATCATTCTCTAATGATGTGATCCCATTCATCAAATGACAACACATGTCTATGGTCAGGAAACATAACCATCTTTCATTAACGAGCTAGTTAAGTAGAGGCATACTAGGGACACTCTGTTTTGTCTATGTATTCACACATGTACTAAGTTTCCGGTTAACTTTATTATTGCCTCTAGGGCATATTTCCTTCAGTCTCCCACTTGCACTAGACTCAATAATCTAGTTTACATCGCCATGTGATTTAACACCAATAGTTCACATCACCATGTGATTAGTTCACATCGCCATGTGACTAATACCCAATGGGTTTTTTCTAGAGTCAATAATCTAGTTCACATCGCTATGTGATTAACACCCAAAGAGTACTAAGGTGTGATCATGTTTTGCTTGTGAGAGAAGCTTAGTCAATGGGTCTGTCACATTCAGAGCCGTATGTATTTTGCAAATTTTCTATGTCTACAATGCTCTGCATGGAGCTACTCTAGCTAATTGCTCCCACTTTCAATATGTATCCAAATTGAGACTCAGAGTCATCCGGATCGGTGTAAAAGCTTGCATCGGCGTAACTCTTTATGATGAATTCTTTATCACCTCCATAACCGAGAAATATCTCCTTAGTCTTCTAAGGATAATTTTGACCGCTGTCAAGTGATCCACTCCTGGATCAATATCATACCCCCCTTACCAAACTCATGGCAAGGTACACAATAGGTTTGGTACACAACATAGCATACTTTATAGAACCTATGGCTGAGGCATAGGGAATGACTTTCATTCTCTTTCTATTCTGTTGTGGTCGTGTTTTGAGTCTTACTCAACTTTACACCTTGCAATACAGGCAAGAACTCCTTCTTTGACTATTCCATTTTGAACTACTTCAAAAATCTTATCAAGGTATGCACTCATTGAAAAATCTTATCAAGCATCTTGATCTAGTCTATAGATCTTGATGCCCAATATGTAAGCAGCTTCACCGAGGTCTTTCTTTGGAAAAACTCTTTTCAAACACTCCTTTATGCTGTCCAGAAAATTCTACATCATTTCCGATCAACAATATGTCATTCGCATATACTTATCAGAAAGGCTGTAGTGCTCCCACTCACTTGTAAATACAGGCTTCACTGCAAGTCTGTATAAAACTATATGCTTTGATCAACTTATCAAAGCATATATTCCAACTCTGAGATGCTTGCACCAGTCCATAGATGGATCGCTGGAGCTTGCACATTTTGTTAGCACCTTTAGGATTGACAAAACCTTCTGGTTGTATCATATACAACTCTTCTTTAATAAATCCATTAAGGAATGCAGTTTTGATATCCATTTGTCAGATTTCATAAAATGTGGCAATTACTAACATGATTCAGACAGACTTTAAGCAGCGATACGAGTGAGAAAATCTCATCGTAGTCAACATCTTGAATTTGTCAAAACCCCTTTTCGACAAGTCGAGCTTTGTAGATAGTAACACTACTATCAGCGTCCGTCTTCCTCTTGAAGATCCATTTATTCTCAATGGCTTGCCGATCATTGGGCAAGTCCACCAAAGTCCACACTTTGTTCTCATACATGGATTCTATACTAGATTTCATGGCCTCAAGCCATCTGTCGGAATCTGGGCTCATCATCGCTTCCTCATAGTTCGTAGGTTCATCATAGTCTAGCAACATGACTTCCAGAACAAGATTACTGTACCACTCTGGTGCGGATCGTACTCTAGTTGACCTACGAGGTTCGGTAGTAACTGTTGGGGAACGTAGTAATTTCAAAAAAATTCCTACGCACACGCAAGATCATGGTGATGCATAGCAACGAGAGGGGAGAGAGTTGTCCACATACCCTCGTAGACCGAAAGCGGAAGCGTTATGACAACGCGGTTGATGTAGTCGTACGTCTTCACAATCCGACCGATCCAAGTACCGAACGCACGACACCTCCGAGTTCAGCACACGTTCAGCTCGGTGACATCCCACGAACCCACGATCCAGCAGAGCTTCGTGGGAGAGTTCCGTCAGCACGACGGCGTGATGACGGTGATGATGATGCTACCTACGCCGGGCTTCGCTTAAGCACCGTTACGATATGACCGAGGAGGATTATGATGGAGGGGGCACCGCACACGGCTAAAAGATCAACTGATCAACTTGTGTCTATGGGGTGCCCCCTCGCCACGTATATAAAGGATGGAGGGAGGAGGAGGCCGGCCCTCATAGGGCGCGCCCAATGTGGAGTCCTACTAGGACTCCCTAGTCCTAGTAGGATTCCACCTCCCACATGGAATAGGAAAAAGGGAAGGGAGAAGGAGAAGGAAGGAAGGGGGCGCCCCCTCCCTAGTCCAATTCGGACCAGTCCATGGGGAGGGGTGCGGCCACCCTTTGAGGCCTTTCTCTCCTTTCCGTATGGCCCATTAAGGCCCAATACGAATTCCCGTAACTCTCCGGTACTCCAAAAAAATACCCGAATCACTCGAAACCTTTCCGATGTCCGAATATAGTCGTCCAATATATCGATCTTTACATCTCGACCATTCCGAGACTCCTCGTCATGTCCCCGATCTCATCCAGGACTCTGAACTACCTTCGGTCATCAAATCACATAAACTCATAATACAAATCGTCAACGGTGAGTTAAGCGTGCAGATCCTATGGGTTCGAGAACTATGTAGACATGACCGAGACACGTCTCCGGTCAATAACCAATAGCCGAACCTGGATGCTCATATTGGCTCCTACATATTGTAAGAAGATCTTTATCGGTCAAACCGCATAACAACATACGTTGTTCCCTTTGTCATCGGTATGTTACTTGCCCGAGATTCGATCATCGGTATCTCAATACCTAGTTCAATCTCGTTACCGGCAAGTCTCTTTACTCGTTCCTATAGCGACCCGACCTCAAATGGTCAAGTCTCTGTGCTTCAGTGTCATCCCTGGATCGGTAATGCTGACACACACAGTACTCGAAGGATTTATAACAGAGTGACAATCACACACTTATTACATCGAATGTCTCAAAAGAGAACTTATTACAATAAATATGTGTCGGGTGGTTGGTGCGACATATGCCAACGGGTGGCTTATCATTGTGGGTGCCAATAAGACGTCGCCGGTGCCTGGAAATGGGATGAGGCGAAGACATGCACGCCGGCGGATCTTACCCAGGTTCGGGGCTCTCCGAGGAGATAACACCCCTAGTCCCGCTCTGCGGGGTCTCCGCATGATCACTAGATCAGTAAAAGTAACTACAATCGCTCCTAGAGCTGTTGGGTTCAAGGGAGAAGAAGAACAAGGCTAGCTCTCACTTCTCTCTCTCTATGGTGTGTGTGCTATGCTCAGAAGCCAACCCTTTGCATGGGTGCTCCGGGGGGTTTATATAGGCCTACCCCCCGGGGGTACAATTGTAATCCGGCTGGGCTCTGGTCCCAGCCATCAGTGTATACGCTCGCCGGCTTCTCCGCCGGTTGTTGGGGCCCGCCGACTAGTGGGTCCTGCCGGCTGTCGGCCTCTTGGTCGACAGGCCGGCCCCACTGTTGGGAATCGTAGCATAATTTTAAAAATTTCCTACGTTCACCAAGATGCATCTATGGAGTCTACTAGCAACGAGGGGAAAGGAGTGCATCTACATACCCTTGTAGATCGCGAGCGGAAGCGTTCCAATGAACGTGGATGACGGAGTCGTACTCGCCGTGATCCAAATCACCGATGACCGAGTGCCGAACGGACGGCACCTCCGCGTTCAACACACGTACGGTGCAGCGACGTCTCCTCCTTCTTGATCCAGCAAGGGGGAAGGAGAGGTTGATGGAGATCCAACAGCACGACGGCATGGTGGTGGATGTAGCGGGTCTCGCGCAGGGCTTCGCCGAGCTTCTACGAGAGAGAGAGAGAGGTGTTGCAGGGGAGGAGGGAGGCGCCCAAGGCTGTTGTGTGCTGCCCTCCCTCCCCCCCTTTATATAGGCCCCCTGGGGGGGGCGCCGTCCCCTGGAGATCAGATCCAAGGGGGGGGGCGGCGGCCAAGTGGGGGGAAGGGGTTGCCTTGCCCCCCAAGGCAAGGGGGAACTCCCCCCTAGGGTTCCCAACCCTAGGCGCATGGGGGGAGGCCCAAGGGGGGCGCCCCAGCCCACTAGGGGCTGGTTCCCTTCCACTTTCAGCCCACGGGGCCCTCCGGGACAGGTGGGCCCACCCGGTGGACCCCCGGGACCCTTCCGGTGGTCCCGGTACAATACCGATAACCCCCGAAACTTTCCCGGTGGCCGAAACTGGACTTCCTATATATAATTCTTCACCTCCGGACCATTCCGGAACCTCTCGTGACGTCCGGGATCTCATCCGGGACTCCGAACAACTTTCGGGTTTCCGCATACATATATCTCTACAACCCTAGCGTCACCGACCTTAAGTGTGTAGACCCTACGGGTTCGGGAGACATGCAGACATGACCGAGACGCCTCTCCGGTCAATAACCAACAGCGGGATCTGGATACCCATGTTGGCTCCCACATGTTCCACGATGATCTCATCGGATGAACCACGGTGTCGAGGATTCAATCAATCCCGTATACAATTCCCTTTGTCAATCGGTATGTTACTTGCCCGAGATTCGATCGTCGGTATCCCAATACCTTGTTCAATCTCGTTACCGGCAAGTCTCTTTACTCGTACCGCAATGCATGATCCCGTGACTAACGCCTTAGTCACATTGAGCTCATTATGATGATGCATTACCGAGTGGGCCCAGAGATACCTCTCCGTCACACGGAGTGACAAATCCCAGTCTCGATCCGTGCCAACCCAACAGACACTTTCGGAGATACCCGTAATGCACCTTTATAGTCACCCAGTTACGTTGTGACGTTTGGCACACCCAAAGCACTCCTACGGTATCCGGGAGTTGCACGATCTCATGGTCTAAGGAAAAGATACTTGACATTGGAAAAGCTCTAGCAAACGAAACTACACGATCTTTTATGCTATGCTTAGGATTGGGTCTTGTCCATCACATCATTCTCCTAATGATGTGATCCCGTTATCAATGACATCCAATGTCCATAGTCAGGAAACCATGACTATCTGTTGATCAACGAGCTAGTCAACTAGAGGCTTACTAGGGACAGGTTGTGGTCTATGTATTCACACATGTATTACGATTTCCGGACAATACAATTATAGCATGAATAATAGACAATTACCATGAACAAAGAAATATAATAATAACCATTTATTATTGCCTCTAGGGCATATTTCCAACAGTCTCCCACTTGCACTAGAGTCAATAATCTAGTTACATTGTGATGAATCGAACACCCATTGCGTCCTGGTGTTGATCATGTTTTGCCCTAGGGAGAGGTTTAGTCAACGGATCTGCTACATTCAGGTCCGTATGTACTTTACAAATATCTATGTCTCCATTTTGAACACTTTCACGAATGGAGTTGAAGCGACGCTTGATATGCCTGGTCTTCCTGTGAAACCTGGGCTCCTTCGCAAGGGCAATAGCTCCAGTGTTGTCACAGAAGAGAGTCATCGGGCCCGACGCATTGGGAATCACCCCTAGGTCGGTAATGAACTCCTTCATCCAGACTGCTTCCTGTGCTGCCTCCGAGGCTGCCATGTACTCCGCTTCACATGTAGATCCCGCCACGACGCTTTGCTTGCAACTGCACCAGCTTACTGCTCCTCCATTCAAAATATACACGTATCCGGTCTGTGACTTCGAGTCATCCAGATCTGTGTCGAAGCTAGCGTCGACGTAACCCTTTACGACGAGCTCTTCGTCACCTCCATAAACGAGAAACATATCCTTAGTCCTCTTCAGGTACTTCAGGATATTCTTGACCGCTGTCCAGTGTTCCTTGCCGGGATTACTTTGGTACCTTCCTACCAAACTTACGGCAAGGTTTACATCAGGTCTGGTACACAGCATGGCATACATAATAGACCCTATGGCCGAGGCATAGGGGATGACACTCATCTCTTCTATATCTTCTGCCGTGGTCGGGCATTGAGCCGTGCTCAATTGCACACCTTGCAATACAGGCAAGAACCCCTTCTTGGACTGATCCATATTGAACTTCTTCAATATCTTGTCAAGGTATGTACTCTGTGAAAGACCAATGAGGCGTCTTGATCTATCTCTATAGATCTTGATGCCTAATATATAAGCAGCTTCTCCAAGGTCCTTCATTGAAAAACACTTATTCAAATAGGCCTTTATACTTTCCAAGAATTCTATATCATTTCCCATCAATAGTATGTCATCCACATATAATATGAGAAATGCTACAGAGCTCCCACTCACTTTCTTGTAAACACAGGCTTCTCCATAAGTCTGTGTAAACCCAAACGCTTTGATCATCTCATCAAAGCGAATGTTCCAACTCCGAGATGCTTGCACCAGCCCATAGATTGAGCGTTGGAGCTTGCATACTTTGTTAGCATTCTTAGGATCGACAAAACCTTCCGGCTGCATCATATACAACTCTTCCTTAAGGAAGCCGTTAAGGAATGCCGTTTTGACGTCCATCTGCCATATCTCATAATCATAGTATGCGGCAATTGCTAACATGATTCGGACGGACTTCAGCTTCGCTACGGGTGAGAAAGTCTCATCGTAGTCAACCCCTTGAACTTGTCGATAACCCTTAGCGACAAGTCGAGCTTTGTAGATGGTCACATTACCATCTGCGTCCGTCTTCTTCTTAAAGATCCATTTGTTTTCTATGGCTCGCCGCTCATCGGGCAAGTCAGTCAAAGTCCATACTTTGTTTTCATACATGGATTCTATCTCGGATTTCATGGCTTCTAGCCATTTGTCGGAATCCGGGCCCGCCATCGCTTCTTCATAGTTCGAAGGTTCACCGTTGTCTAACAACATGATTTCCAGGACAGGGTTGCCGTACCACTCTGGTGCGGAACGTGTCCTTGTGGACCTACGAAGTTCAGCAACTTGATCTGAAGCTTCATGATCATCATCATTAACTTCCTCCCCAGTCGGTGTAGGCACCACAGGAACATTTTCCCGCGCTGCGCTACTTTCCGGTTCGGAAGGGGTGACTATCACCTCATCAAGTTCCACTTTCCTCCCACTCAATTCTTTCGAGAGAAACTCCTTCTCTAGAAAGGACCCGTTCTTGGCAACGAAGATCTTGCCTTCGGATCTGAGGTAGAAGGTATACCCAATAGTTTCCTTAGGGTATCCTATGAAGACGCATTTTTCCGATTTGGGTTCGAGCTTTTCAGGTTGAAGTTTCTTGACATAAGCATCGCATCCCCAAACTTTTAGAAACGACAGCTTAGGTTTCTTCCCAAACCATAATTCATACGGTGTCGTCTCAACGGATTTCGACGGAGCCCTATTTAAAGTGAATGCGGCAGTCTCTAAAGCATAACCCCAAAATGAGAGCGGTAAATCGGTAAGAGACATCATAGATCGCACCATATCCAATAGAGTGCGATTACGACGTTCGGACACACCATTTCTCTGAGGTGTTCCAGGCGGCGTGAGTTGTGAAACTATTCCACATTTCCTTAAGTGTGTACCAAATTCGTGACTTAAATATTCTCCACCACGATCTGATCGTAAGAATTTTATTTTCCTGTCACGTTGATTCTCAACTTCACTCTGAAATTCCTTGAACTTTTCAAAGGTTTCAGACTTGTGTTTCATTAGGTAGACATACCCATATCTACTTAAATCATCAGTGAGAGTGAGAACATAACGATATCCTCCGCGAGCCTCAACACTCATTGGACCACACACATCGGTATGTATGATTTCCAATAAGTTGGTTGCTCGCTCCATTGTTCCGGAGAACGGAGTCTTGGTCATCTTACCCATGAGGCATGGTTCGCACGTGTCAAATGATTCGTAATCAAGAGACTCCAAAAGTCCATCTGCATGGAGCTTCTTCATGCGCTTGACACCAATGTGACCAAGGCGGCAGTGCCACAAGTATGTGGGACTATCGTTATCAACTTTACATCTTTTGGTATTCACACTATGAACATGTGTAACATCACGTTCGAGATTCATCAAAAATAAACCATTGACCAGCGGGGCATGACCATAAAACATATCTCTCAAATAAATAGAACAACCATTATTCTCAGATTTAAATGAGTAGCCATCTCGAATTAAACGAGATCCAGATACAATGTTCATGCTCAAAGCTGGCACTAAATAACAATTATTGAGGTTTAAAACTAATCCCGTGGGTAGATGCAGAGGTAGCGTGCCGACGGCGATCACATCGACCTTGGAACCATTCCCGACGCGCATCGTCACCTCGTCCTTTGCCAGTCTCCGTTTATTCCGTAGTTCCTGTTTGAGTTACAAATATGAGCAACCGCACCGGTATCAAATACCCAGGAGCTACTACGAGTACTGGTAAGGTACACATCAATTACTTGTATATCACATATACCTTGGGTGTTGCCGGCCTTCTTCTTGTCCGCTAAATATTTGGGGCAGTTCCGCTTCCAGTGACCACTTCCCTTGCAATAAAAGCACTCAGTCTCGGGCTTGGGTCCATTCTTTGACTTCTTCCCGGTAACTGGCTTACCGGGCGCGGCAACTCCCTTGCCGTCCTTCTTGAAGTTCTTCTTACCCTTGCCCTTCTTGAACTTAGTGGTTTTATTCACCATCAACACTTGATGTTCTTTTCTGATCTCTACCTCAGCTGATTTCAGCATTGAATATACCTCGGGAATGGTCTTTTCCATCCCCTGCATATTGTAGTTCATCACAAAGCTCTTGTAGCTTGGTGGAAGCGACTGGAGGATTCTGTCAATGACCGCGTCATCCGGGAGATTAACTCCCAGCTGAGACAAGCGGTTGTGCAACCCAGACATTCTGAGTATGTGCTCACTAACAGAACTGTTCTCCTCCATTTTACAGCTGAAGAACTTGTCGGAGACATCATATCTCTCGACCCGGGCATGAGCTTGAAAAACCAGTTTCAGCTCCTCGAACATCTCATATGCTCCATGTTTCTCAAAACGCTTTTGGAGACCCGGTTCTAAGCTGTAAAGCATGCCGCACTGAACGAGGGAGTAATCATCAGCACGCTGCTGCCAAGCGTTCATAACGTCTTGGTTCTCAGGGATTGGTGCTTCACCTAGCGGTGCTTCTAAGACATAATCTTTCTTGGCTGCTATGAGGATGATCCTCAGGTTCCGGACCCAGTCCGTATAGTTGCTGCCATCATCTTTCAGCTTGGTTTTCTCTAGGAACGCGTTGAAATTGAGGACAACGTGGGCCATTTGATCTACAATACATAGTGTAAAGATTTAGACTAAGTTCATGATAATTAAGTTCATATAATCAAATTATTTAATGAACTCCCACTCAGATAGACATCCCTCTAGTCATCTAAGTGAAACATGATCCGAATTCGACTAGGCCGTGTCCGATCATCACGTGAGACGGACTAGTCAAGATCGGTGAACATCTCCATGTTGATCGTATCTTCTATACGACTCATGCTCGACCTTTCGGTCCTCCGTGTTCCGAGGCCATGTCTGTACATGCTAGGCTCGTCAAGTGAACCTAAGTGTATTGCGTGTGTTCCGAGGCCATGTCTGTACATGCTAGGCTCGTCAACACCCGTTGTATTCGAACGTTAGAATCTATCACACCCGATCATCACGTGGTGCTTCGAAACAACGAACCTTCGCAACGGTGCACAGTTAGGGTGAACACTTTCTTGAAATTATTATAAGGGATCATCCTACTTGCTACCGTCGTTCTAAGCAAATAAGATGCAAAAACATGATAAACATCACATGCAATCAAATAGTGACATGATATGGCCAATATCATCATGCTCCTTTGATCTCCATCTTCGGGGCACCATGATCATCTTTGTCACCGGCATGACACCATGATCTCCATCATCATGATCTCCATCATTGTGTCTTCATGAAGTCGTCACGCCAACGATTACTTCTACTTCTATGGCTAACGCGTTTAGCAATAAAGTAAAGTAATTTACATGGCGTTTATTTAATGACACGCAGGTCATACAAAATAATAAAGACAACTCCTATGGCTCCTGCCGGTTGTCATACTCATCGACATGCAAGTCGTGATTCCTATTACAAGAATATGATCAATCTCATACATCACATATATCATTCATCACATCTTCTGGCCATATCACATCACATAGCACTTGCTGCAAAAACAAGTTAGACGTCCTCTAATTGTTGTTGCAAGTTTTTACGTGGTTTGTAGGTTTCTAGCAAGAACGTTTCTTACCTACGTATGACCACAACGTGATTTGCCAATTTCTATTTACCCTTCATAAGGACCCTTTTCATCGAATCCGTTCCGACTAAAGTAGGAGAGACAGACACCCGCTAGCCACCTTATGCAACTTGTGCATGTCAGTCGGTGGAACCAGTCTCACGTAAGCGTACGTGTAAGGTCGGTCCGGGCCGCTTCATCCTACAATGCCGCCGAAACAAGAAACGACTAGTAGCGGCAAGAAGAATTGGCAAACTCAACGCCCACAACTGCTTTGTGTTCTACTCGTGCATAGTAACTACGCATAGGCCTGGCTCATGATGCCACTGTTGGGAATCGTAGCATAATTTTAAAATTTTCCTACGTTCACCAAGATGCATCTATGGAGTCTACTAGCAACGAGGGGAAGGGAGTGCATCTACATACCCTTGTAGATCGCGAGCGGAAGCGTTCCAATGAACGTGGATGACGGAGTCGTACTCGCCGTGATCCAAATCACCGATGACCGAGTGCCGAACGGACGGCACCTCCGCGTTCAACACACGTACGGTGCAGCGACGTCTCCTCCTTCTTGATCCAGCAAGGGGGAAGGAGAGGTTGATGGAGATCCAGCAGCACGACGGCGTGGTGGTGGATGTAGCGGGTCTCCGCAGGGCTTCGCCGAGCTTCTACGAGAGAGAGAGGTGTTGCAGGGGAGGAGGGAGGCGCCCAAGGCTGTTGTGTGCTGCCCTCCCTCCCCCCCTTTATATAGGCCCCCTGGGGGGGGGCGCCGGCCCTGGAGATCAGATCCAAGGGGGGGGCGGCGGCCAAGTGGGGGGAAGGGGTGCCTTGCCCCCCAAGGCAAGGGGGAACTCCCCCCTAGGGTTCCCAACCCTAGGCGCATGGGGGGAGGCCCAAGGGGGGCGCCCCAGCCCACTAGGGGCTGGTTCCCTTCCACTTTCAGCCCACGGGGCCCTCCGGGACAGGTGGCCCCACCCGGTGGACCCCCGGGACCCTTCCGGTGGTCCCGGTACAATACCGATAACCCCCGAAACTTTCCCGGTGGCCGAAACTGGACTTCCTATATATAATTCTTCACCTCCGGACCATTCCGGAACCTCTCGTGACGTCCGGGATCTCATCCGGGACTCCGAACAACTTTCGGGTTTCCGCATACATATATCTCTACAACCCTAGCGTCACCGGACCTTAAGTGTGTAGACCCTACGGGTTCGGGAGACATGCAGACATGACCGAGACGCCTCTCCGGTCAATAACCAACAGCGGGATCTGGATACCCATGTTGGCTCCCACATGTTCCACGATGATCTCATCGGATGAACCACGGTGTCGAGGATTCAATCAATCCCGTATACAATTCCCTTTGTCAATCGGTATGTTACTTGCCCGAGATTCGATCGTCGGTATCCCAATACCTTGTTCAATCTCGTTACCGGCAAGTCTCTTTACTCGTACCGCAATGCATGATCCCGTGACTAACGCCTTAGTCACATTGAGCTCATTATGATGATGCATTACCGAGTGGGCCCAGAGATACCTCTCCGTCACACGGAGTGACAAATCCCAGTCTCGATCCGTGCCAACCCAACAGACACTTTCGGAGATACCCGTAGTGCACCTTTATAGTCACCCAGTTACGTTGTGACGTTTGGCACACCCAAAGCACTCCTACGGTATCCGGGAGTTGCACGATCTCATGGTCTAAGGAAAAGATACTTGACATTGGAAAAGCTCTAGCAAACGAAACTACACGATCTTTTATGCTATGCTTAGGATTGGGTCTTGTCCATCACATCATTCTCCTAATGATGTGATCCCGTTATCAATGACATCCAATGTCCATAGTCAGGAAACCATGACTATCTGTTGATCAACGAGCTAGTCAACTAGAGGCTTACTAGGGACAGGTTGTGGTCTATGTATTCACACATGTATTACGATTTCCGGACAATACAATTATAGCATGAATAATAGACAATTACCATGAACAAAGAAATATAATAATAACCATTTATTATTGCCTCTAGGGCATATTTCCAACACCCACCGCCTAGGATCTTGTCGGCGGCTGCTTACTGTAGCCTCGCCCCTGATGACGAGGGCGTTGTTGAGGTAATCGTGGCTACAGTGGGCCGCCTCGAGGGTCCTCACTGTAGCCTTACCTCGTCTTGTCTCTTTAATGGGGCGCATGCTTCGAGGGAGGGGGTAGCCGGCTTCTGGGGGCCGGCTATGCCCTTGGCCGACTGGGGGAGGCCGGGCCGCCTCCGCGCTTCTGTCTGGCCGAGGGGACCCGCCGCCCGTGGGCCGTACGGGAGTCTGTCGTGGATGACGTTGAGGCTAGCATGGCTACAGTGCCGAGCCGAACGGGAGACGGCCGTCCCGTACAGCCTCCTGTGGCCATGCCTGCCTCGGGCTTCGGGGGTAGTGGGCCGCACTGTGGCCACACCCCGTCTTTTCACCGTTATGTGGGTGTAGCTTTGGTGGTTGTGGTCTCGGCCGGCTTCTTGGAGTCGGCGCTCTTCGAGGCCGGCTTCCTGGAGTCGGCCACCCCGCGGATATACTGGGGGGGGAGGTTGCTGAGGCTGGGCCGCCTCCCGTGAGTCGGCTTCGGGGGTAGCCGGCCAGGGGAGGTGGTCCAATGCTTGGAGTGCTTGGAGGCCCAAAGGCCTGATAATTTTTCAGAAGAACCAGGGGCAGTCGGTTAGGCTACCCGTGGCCATTTACTCCGACAATATGGCTTAAGGCCATCTAATACGATAACAGCGGAAGGCTTGGAAGATAAAGTGAGTCCATCAACTCCAACGGCACAGCTGAGCTGCACGGCAATGACCTAACGAACCTTACTCCTCGTCTGAAAAGTCTGCAACATAATACGTTGCAGCCCGAAAACGGGTCAGCACATGGAATATGCTGGCAATATAACACAGTAGAGCAAGAACAGAATAATGCTATCACTACATGCATATTTGGCTGGTGGAAAGCTCTATGTTTATAGTTTTGCGAAAAGCCAAATTTTCCCTACAACAAAGGAATAAGTTTTATTTTAACTATCATGGTAGTTGAAACATCATTGAGAAGGTTCCTCCAACTCAATCCCAATTAAAAGTAATTATCAACCCAACAATATTAAATTAGAGTGATGATATACTTAGGATAATCCAAGTACTAGATACTCAAGATGTCCATAACCAGGGACACGGCTAACCATGATTAGATTGTACACTCTGCAGAGGTTTGCACACTTTTCCCCACAAGACTCGGTCTCCTCCGTTGGATTTCTCGCACTACATGGTGTTTGAGAAATGGATGACCGAGACACAGTCTTTCAGGAACATTAACTCTTTACTCCGGGTAGACTATACCAACCTACATCCCTCTACATCTGCTAGTCCACCTCTTCAAGAGCTCACGCAACTTACTCAACTATGCTAGAGCCCATAATAGCTTGTGGCTGCACACGGAAGTTTCTAGCATGATATATCTCAGTTCCCTTTGAGCCTGGGTGGCGGACCTTAGGATGATCACACGGGTACTCCGGGATATCCTAGGACAACACTGGATTCTCCAGGTGCCCGACAAGCAATCCACCCAGATGTGTATTAAAGTTGCCACCCTAAGTTGAACCATTAATTAACAATCTCACATCTGTCATGGATTCACTCACCCAAACCACGTCTACGAGCATAGCATAGCAATATAAGCAATACGTAGAAGTAACTCCCAAGGGTTTGATTATAACAGGGCAATAGGTTCTACCTCATCAACTACTCCCCAAAACCCACAAGTTAATCACATCCTAATCATGCAGTGTTTGAGGATTGGAGCTAATGCATAAAAACTGGGTATGAAAAGAGTATGATCAATGTGTTACTTGCCTTGCTGACGATCCGCAAAACCTAGGGACTCGTAGTAGCACGCTTCGCACTCCGGGAATTCTATCGCAAACAAAAAATAACTTACATAAGCAATCAATCACAGATGCATGGGAAAAACTCAAATAAGAAGAATTGACTAGAAAGTTCAACTTAAGAACTCCGGTTTGCAAAAGGAATCAAATCAAACGGAGCAACGAAACTCAAACTGCGAAAGAAACAAAATCCGTTTACTAATCTGAACTAAAGTCAAATTTTACAGTACCAAAATCTTGTTCAAGTTGGTTAAACAAAAAGAGGGTTTCGAGACAAAGATCTAGGCGCTTGAATCGCCTGATTCCGATAAACGAGCGAAAAGATAAACAGAAACGAAAATCGGATCAGAAATCGCGATCGAAAATAATCGCGAAAAACCCGAGAAAAAGAAAAACCGACGAACAGGCTAACGAACGAACGTTCGTTGTCTGTAACTAATGAGCGAAAACCGTTCGTTAAAACGAACGTACGGACGAACGTCCGCTAATTCAACTAAACCGAGAAAACCGGTGACTAAGAAAACGAAACTAGTTTTTTATTTAAAAACCGATGGTTTTTACCTAAACCGAACGGCGAGATCGGATCGGATCGGCGGCGGCTCCGGCGGCTTCTGCGGCGGCAGCGACGAGGCGGGGGCAGCGCGGGGTGGCGGGGGCGGCGCGGCGAGGCTCGGCGGCGACGCGGCAGCAGCGGCGAGCGACGGCGACAAGCGGCGGCGGCGGCTCCGGCTTGGGGCTCCAGGGGGGGGCCTCGGGTCGGGTTTTAAAAGGGGGGAAGAGGTGGCTTGCGGGAGGGGGCAGGGGGCGTGGCCGACTCGGCCCGCGGCGAGCGGCGGCGTGGGGTCGCGGTCTCCGCGAGGGAGACGGCGGCGCGGGTGGCTGGGCCAACTGGGCCTCGGCCCAGTTCGGTCCGGCGGGCTCTCTCTCTCTTTTTTTTAAACAGATTCCGCCGAGAATAAATCCTAGGAAAATAAATAAAAATCTAAAAATGCCAAAACAAATTTTCACCGTCTAAATAAAATATTTAGAACAAGATGAAGATTTTCTTGGCCCTAAAATGAAATTTTGAAAACATGCAATTTTTCTAATGCGAATAAAATAGCAATAAAATCCGAATAAAATCAAATATTTGATTTTAATATTTTTCTTCCAATATTTCATTTATTTTGGAGAAGTCATATTATCTCCTCTGATATATTTTAATATGAAATATTTTCAGAGAGAAAAATAATTAAAACAAATAATCCTCGTTTCAATATTTGATAAAATTCAAATATGAAAACAATGAAATCCCCAACTCTCTCCAAGGGTCCTTGTGTTGCTTAGGATTTCGAGGTTCGCGAAACGAAATGCAACAAAAAATATGATATGCATGAATGATCTATGTATAACATTCCAAATTGAAAATTTGGGATGTTACAAACCTACCCGCCTTAAGATGAATCTCACCCTCGAGATTCGGGTTGGCTAGAAAATAGGTGTGGGTGGTCTTTGCGAAGATCATCCTCTCGTTCCCAGGTGGCTTCATCCTCGATATGGTGGCTCCACTGAACTTTGCAAAACTTGATAACCTTGCTGCGGGTGACTCGACTGGCAAATTCAAGAATCCTGATTGGCTTCTCCTCATAGGTCAGATCACTGTCCAACTAAATTGCTTCCAAGGGCACTGTATCTCTTAGTGGTATATCGGCCATGTCAGCATGACACTTCTTCAACTGTGAAACGTGAAACACATCATGAACTCCTGACAGTCCTTCAGGTAACTCCAACTTGTAGGCAACTTCTCCCATACGTTCCAAAACACGATACGGTCCTACAAATCTCGGGGCTAACTTTCCCTTAACTCCAAAACGTTTCACTCCTCGCAGGGGTGACACTCGCAGATATGCTCTGTCTCCAATTTCACAGGTTACCTCCTTGCGTTTTGAATCTGCATAACTCTTCTGCCTGGACTGAGCTACCTTTAGTCTATCGCGAATCAACTTAACCTTCTCTTCAGACTCCTTGATCAAATTTGGTCCAAACAACTGGGGATCTCCAACTTCATCCCACATCAACGGTGTTCTGCACCTTCGTCCATACAGGGCTTCGAACGGTGCCATCTTCAAACTGGCCTAGTAGCTATTGTTGTATGAGAACTCTGCGTAGGGCAAATTGTCATCCCAACTAGATCCATAATCTAGCGCACAAGCCCTCAACATATCCTCCAGAATCTGGTTGACTCTCTTGGTCTGTCCATCTATCTGCGGGTGGAATGCTGTACTGAACTCCAGCCTTGTTCCCAAAGTCTGGTGCAGCTGATGCCAAAAGTTTGAAGTAAACTATGTTCCTCTATCTGATACGATGGTCCTTGGAACTCCATGCAGACATACGATCCTGGTCATATATATCTTGGCCAACTTCGCACTTGTATAGGTGGTTTTCATTGGGATAAAGTGAGCCACTTTGGTCAAGCGATCAACTACTACCCATATAGAATCATATCCTGATTTGGTCCTGGGCAATCCGGTGATAAAATCCATGCCAAGTTTATCCCACTTCCATTCGGGTATCGGCATAGGCTGTAACAATCCTGCTAGCTTTTGATGTTCTGCCTTCACTCTCTGACATACATCACATACGGCTACATACTCCGCAATATCCTTCTTCATACCAGTCCACCAGAAATGTTCCTTCAAATCCAAATACATCTTGGTGTTTCCGGGGTGTATCGAGTATGGTGAGTCATGAGCCTCCTGAAGTATTAACTTCCTGATCTCTGTGTTATTGGGCACATAAGCACGGTCCTCAAACCATAAGGTGTCGTGCTCATCCTCACGAAAACCTTTGGCCTTTCCTTTGCTCATTCTCTCTTTTATCTCGACAATCTCTTTGTCATCCTTCTGAGCTTCTCAAATCTTTCCTAACAATGTAGACTGAACCTCCATTGTTGCAACAAAACCTCTAGGAACAATCTCCAATCGAAGTTCCCTGAGATCCTCTGCTAACTCCTTTGGCAATCTTGTGCTTACTAGGGTGTTAGCATAACTCTTCCGACTCAAAGCGTCTGCTACGACATTGGCCTTGCTTGGATGATAGTGAAGCTTCATGTCATAATCCTTTATAAGCTCGAACCATCTCCTCTGCCTAAGGTTCAGCTCCTTCTGTGTGAAAATGTACTTCAAACTCTTATGATCCGTGTACACATCACAACGGTTTCCAATGAGGTAATGTCTCCACGTCTTGAGCGCATGCACTACAACCGCTAACTCCAAATCATGCATGGCATAATTCAATTCGTACAGTTTTAGTTGTCGCGAGGCATTCGAAACAACTCTTCCGTCCTGCATAAGCACACTTCCAAGTCCTAGGCGAGAGGCGTCGCAATACACTTGGAAATCCTTGCGTATATCCGGCAGAATCAGCACTGGGGCTGTAGTCAAACATTTCTTTAACTCTTGAAAACTTGCCTCACATCCTTCCGTCCATTTAAATTTGGTATCCTTCTTCAATAACTCCGTCATTGGATTCGCAATCTTGGAAAAATTCTCAATGAATCTCCGATAGTATCCCGCGAGTCCAAGAAAACTGCGGATCTCGCTAACTGAAGTGGGTGCCAACCATTCAGTGACTGACTGAACCTTGGTGGGATCTACTGCTATACCTTCTCCTGATATAACATGTCCGAGGAATCCAACTTCCTTCAACCAAAACTCACATTTGCTGAACTTGGCATACAACTGATGTTCCCTGAGTTTCTCGAGAACTAAACGTAAATGCTCCTTGTGCTCCTCTTCATTCTTCGAGTATACCATTATATCGTCAATGAACACCACAACAAACTTATCCAAATATTCCATGATCGATCTTCGAAAACACTTTAGCTCCTTGCAACTGGTCAAACAAATCATTGATCATCGGCAATGGGTATTTGTTCTTAATCGTCACCTCATTCAACGCCCGATAATCAACAACCATTCTCAAGGATCCATCCTTCTTCTCAACCAAGAGCACTGGGGCTCCCCATGGTGATGAACTTCGTCGAATGTAACCCTTCTCCAATAACTCCTTGATCTGCTTCTTAATCTCCTCCAGATCATTTGTGGGCATCCGGTATGGTCTCTTAGATATAGGCCCGGTGCCTGGCAACAGTTCTATCAAAAACTCGATATCCCGATCTGGCGGCATGCCTGGTAATTCCTATGGAAATACATCTGGGTAATCCTTTACAACAGGCACTTCTTCTTGAACAACTCCGGAGAGGGAATTTACTTGGCTCCTCCTAGGCGCATGCCTAGATACATACTTGATCCTTTTTCCCTCCGGGGTGGTGAGATAAATCGACTTACTAGCACAGTCAATGCTTCCTCCATACTTTGACATCCAGTCCATGCCTAATGTCACATCCAATCCTTGTGACTCCAAAATTATTAGGTCTGACGGGAAAACATGGCTACCAATGGTTAAGGGTATCTGGTCGCACCATCGGCTAGCCATATACTCTGCTCCAGGTGAACTCACTAACAGAGGGGTCCTAAGGGTTTGGGTTGGTAGTTTAAACTTATCCACGAATCCCCTTGATATGTATGAATGCGATGCACCAGTATCAAAAAGAACAAGGGCGGTAAAAGACTTAACCAAAAACTTACCGCTAACCGCGTCTGGCTGCTCTTCAACCTCCTCCACGTTAACGTGGTTCACTTGTCCTTTGTTGAATGATTGGGCTTCTCCCCAGCACTCCCATTACCGTTTCCATTCTTCGCTTCAGGGCACTCCGTGGCATAGTGTCCAGTCTCCCCCCACTTGAAGCAAGTAATGTGACTTAGGTCTCTCTTGGCGGGTGTGGCTGGATTGGAGCGGTTCTGATTGTTGCTTGTTCCGTTCCCAGTCCCATTTTTAGAACCATTGTGGTTATGCGAACTTCCTCCGGTGTGGTTATGACCTCCATGGTTATGAACAAGTCCTCCCGAGTTCGGGGTTAGACAAGGCTTCTGCTGAGCTCCTGAGTTGTATCTTCCTTGCCCATACTTCCTCTTACGGCTCTCAATCTGCTGCTGCTTCCCTTCAATCATAAGAGCCTTATCTACCAACTCCTGGTAGTTCTTGAATGTAGCCACCATCAACTGCATGCTCATCTCATCATTCAGCCCTTCCATAAACTTCTCCTGCTTCGCGGCATCTGTGGCCACATCATCAGGGGCATAGCGAGATAACTTGCTAAACTCATCCACGTACTGAGCTACAGTACGGTTCCCCTGGCGTAAGTTGCGAAACTCACGCTTCTTCATATTCATAGCTCCAGTTGAGACATGGGCTGTGCGGAAAGCTTGCTGAAACTGATCCCAAGTAACGTTGGCTATGGGGAAAGTGGCCGTATAATTCTCCCACCATGAGGCTGCTGGTCCATCCAATTGATGTGCGGCAAAGCGCACCTTCTCAGCATCTGTGCAACCTGCGGTGGTCAACTCCCTTCCAATACGGCGTAGCCAATCATCAGCAACTATAGGCTCGGTGCTACTGGAAAACACCGGCGGCTGCAACCTCAGAAAGCGAGCTAAGTTGTCAACTGGAGGCGGGTTGTTGTTGTTGTTGTTGCCTTGGTTCTGGACTAACAATTGCATCAAGGCATTCTGCTGCTGGATCAACTGAGTGAGCTCTGGCGGGAAGGCAAATCCGGTGTCACGTCTCGGAGGCATCTGACGGGTTTAGAGGGGAGAGATTAGAATAGAAAAGGGGTCTAGTGAGAAAGCACTACCCATATGCACATGAGACAAACACAATCATTTCACTCAATCAATCAAGCAAGGGCATACAAACGGTCTAGAACTATCGTTGAAAGTGCTCAACTACTACTATATACATGGGGGAATACTACTAATCATTTGGTGGTCTACTAGAAATTTTGATCGGTGGAAGACTCCATGATGTCTGCTCCAGCTTCGTCTTCAAAGTCATCTTCACTAGGGTCGGAGTCGGTGTCGTCGATGATGATGTAGTTTTCCGGGCAAGTGGAATCGTCGTCCTCTCCTCCTGGCGCGGGGTCTCCCATGAATACTCCGATCTTCTTTATCAAGTCGTCATTCTTCTCCAATAGTGTTGCAATTTCCTCCTCATATCCATCGCGTGTAGACTTAAGTTCTTCTTCCAGCTCGATGATCCTTGTCTTCGCCTTCTTCAAATCTATCATGTTTGCGCACATCTGATTCTCCTGGCGTCGAATGTGCTGGTTTAACTCCTGGATGAAAGCTGCAATGGATCTGTCCTTCTTGGTGCTGATCATCTCCCATTGCTCATCTCGGCGCCCACATATCTGGTAGATAGTGTCCTTGAGATCCTTGTTGTAGACTTCTCCAATGCGTCCCATGGCAATGTGGGCTGCCATGCTCTTGCCTAGACTCCAGGTTGGTGCATCAAAAGGAAACTCTATGGGCTTAGTGGTTGGCGAGAGCGTCCTTCCCGGAACTTGAACTTGAATTATCCAGCGCTCCTCTTCTGGTAAAGTGGCGCTGCAAGTCCCGGTGAAGCTTGGTATTCCGATGTTCAGGTACCTAGTGACTTCCTTCAAGTGGCGTCCAAAGGGGGCGTCTTCATCCGGTTGTGCAAACTTGTTCCTTGAATCCACCATCCTAAAGAGTAGAAAATGGAGAGGAGTCAGAAATGAGTAGAGAAGAGTGACCTATGGCTTATCTTAGTGGTCGTGTCCTACACTCAGCGTGTGCTCTGATACCATCTTGTAGCGACCCGACCTCAAACGGTCAAGTCTCTGTGCTTCAGTGTCATCCCTGGATCGGTAATGCCGACACACACAATACTCGAAGGATTTATAACAGAGTGGCAATCACACACTTATTACATCGAATGTCTAAAAAGAGAACTTATTACAATAAATATGGCTTAAGGCCATCTAATACGATAACAGCGGAAGGCTTGGAAGATAAAGTGAGTCCATCAACTCCAACGGCATAGCTGAGCTGCACGGCAACGACCTAACGAACCTTACTCCTCGTCTGAAAAGTCTGCAACATAATACGTTGCAGCCCGAAAACGGGTCAGCACATGGAATATGCTGGCAATATAACACAGTAGAGCAAGAACAGAATAATGCTATCACTACATGCATATTTGGCTGGTGGAAAGCTGTATGGTTATAGTTTTGCGAAAAGCCAATTTTTCCCTACAACAAAGGAATAAGTTTTATTTTAACTATCATGGTAGTTGAAACATCATTGAGAAGGTTCCTCCAACTCAATCCCAATTAAAGTAATTATCAACCCAACAATATTAAATTAGAGTGATGAGATACTTAGGATAATCCAAGTACTAGATACTCAAGATGTCCATAACCGGGGACACGGCTAACCATGATTAGATTGTACACTCTGCAGAGGTTTGCGCACTTTTCCCCACAAGACTCGATCTCCTCCGTTGGATTTCTCGCACTACATGGTGTTTGAGAAACGGATGACCGAGACACAGTCTTTCAGAAGCATTAACTCTTTACTCCGGGTAGACTATACCAACCTACATCCCTCTACATCTGCTAGTCCACCTCTTCAAGAGCTCACGCAACTTACTCAACTATGCTAGAGCCCATAATAGCTTGTGGCTGCACACGGAAGTTTCTAGCATGAAATATCTCAGTTCCCTTTGAGCCTGGGTGGCGGACCTTAGGATGATCACACGGGTACTCCGGGATATCCTAGGACAACACTGGATTCTCCAGGTGCCCGACAAACAATCCACCCAGATGTGTATTAAAGTTGCCACCTTAAGTTGAACCATTAATTAAAAATCTCACATCTGTCATGGATTCACTCACCCAAACCACGTCTACGAGCATAGCATAGCAATATAAGCAATACGTAGAAGTAACTCCCAAGGGTTTGATTATAACAGGGCAATAGGTTCTACCTCATTAACTACTTCCCAATACCCACAAGTTAATCACATCCTAATCATGCAGTGTTTGAGGATTGGAGCTAATGCATAAAAACTGGGTATGAAAAGAGTATGATCAATGTGTTACTTGCCTTGCTGACGATCCGCAAAACCTAGGGACTCGTAGTAGCACGCTTCGCACTCCCGGGATTCTATCGCAAACAAACAATAACTTACATAAGCAATCAATCACAGATGCACGGGCAAAACTCAAATAAGAAGAATTGACCAGAAAGTTCAACTTAAGAACTCCGGTTTGCAAAAGGAATCAAATCAAACGGAGCAACGAAACTCAAACTGCGAAAGAAACAAGATCCGTTTACTAATCTGAACTAAAGTCAAATTTTACAGTCCCAAAATCTTGTTCAAGTTGGTTAAACAGAAAGAGGGTTTCGAGACAAAGATCTAGGCGCTTGAATCGCCTGATTCCGATAAACGAGCGAAAAGATAAACTGAAACGAAAATCGGATCAGAAATCGCGATCGAAAATAATCGCGAAAAACCTGAGAAAAAGAAAAACTGACGAACAGGCTAACGAACGAACGTTCGTTGTCTGTAACTAACGAATGAAAACCGTTCGTTAAAACGAACGTACGGACGAACGTCCGCTAATTCAACTAAACCGAGAAAACCGGTGAACCAATCTAAGAAAACGAAACTAGGGTTTTTTTTAAAAACCGACGGTTTTTACCTAAACCGAAAAAAAACCGAATGGCGAGATTGGATCGGATCGGCGGCGGCTCCGGCGGCTTCCGCGGTGGCACGACGAGGCGGGGGCAGCGCGGGGTGGCGGGGGGCGGCGCGGCGAGGCTCGGCGGGAGCAGCGGCGAGCGGCGGCGTGCGGCGGCGGCGGCTCCGGCTTGGGGCTCCAGGGGGCCTCGGGTCGGGTTTTAAAGGGGGGAGAGGTGGCTTGCGGGAGGGGGCAGGGGGCGTGGCCGACTCGGCCGCGGCGAGCGGCGGCGTGGCGGTCGCGGTCTCCGCGAGGGAGACGGCGGCGCGGGTGGCTGGGCCAACTGGGCCTCGGCCCAGTTCGGTCCGGCGGGCTCTCTCTCTTTTTTTAAATAGATTCCGCCGAGAATAAATCCTAGGAAAATAAATAAAAATCTAAAAATGCCAAAACAAATTTTCACCGTCTAAATAAAATATTTAGAACAAGATGAACATTTTCTTGGCCCTAAAATGAAATTTTGAAAACATGCAATTTTTCTAATGCGAATAAAATAGCAATAAAATCCGAATAAAATCAAATATTTGATTTCAATTTTTTTCCTCCAATATTTCATTTATTTTGGAGAAGTCATATTATCTCCTGTGATATATTTTAACATGAAATATTTTCGGAGAGAAAAATAATTAAAACAAATAATCCTCGTTTCAATATTTGATAAAATTCAAATATGAAAACAATGAAATCCCCAACTCTCTCCAAGGGTCCTTGAGTTGCTTAGGATTTCGAGGTTCGCGAAACGAAATGCAACAAAAATATGATATGCATGAATGATCTATGTATAACATTCCAAATTGAAAATTTGGGATGTTACGGTCCGTAATGCATCATCCCGCAACTAACTCATTAGTCACATTGCTTGCAAGGCTTATAGTGATGTGCATTACCGAGAGGGCCCAGAGATACCTCTCCAAAAATCGGAGTGACAAATCCTAATCTAGATCTATGCCAACTCAACAAGTACCCTGGGAGACACCTGTAGAGCACCTTTATAATCACCCAGTTACGTTGTGACGTTTGGTAGCACACACAGTGTTCCTCCGGTATTTGGGAGTTGCATAATCTCATAGTCATAGGAACATGTATAAGTCATGAAGAAAGCAATAGCAACATACTAAACGATCAAGTGCTAAGCTAACGGAATGGGTCAAGTCAATCACATCATTCTCTAATGATGTGATCCCGTTAATCAAATGACAACTCATGTCTATGGCTTGGAAACTTAACCATCTTTGATTCAACGAGCTAGTCAAGTAGAGGCATACTAGTGACACTTTGTTTGTCTATGTATTCACACATGTACTAAGTTTCTGGTTAATACAATTCTAGCATGAATAATAAACATTTATCATGATATAAGGAAATATAAATAACAACTTTATTATTGCCTCTAGGGCATATTTCCTTCAGTAACTTGATCTGAAGTTTCATGATCATCATCATTAACTTCCTCACTAATTGGTGTAGGCATCACTGGAACAGATTTCAGTGATGAGCTACTTTCCAATTCGAGAGAAGGTACAATTACCTCATCAAGTTCTACTTTCCTCCCACTCACTTCTTTTGAGAGAAACTCCTTCTCTAGAAAGGATCCACTCTTAGCAACACAGATCTTGCCTTCGGACCTGTGATAAAAGGTGTACCCAACAGTTTCTTTTGGGTATCCTATGAAGACACACTTCTCCAATTTGGGTTTGAGCTTATCAGGCCGAAACTTTTTCACATAAGCATCGCAAACCCAAACTTCAAGAAACGACAGCTTTGGTTTCTTGCCAAACCATAGTTTATACGGTGTCATCTCAACGGATTTAGATGGTGCCCTATTTAACGTGAATGCAGCTGTCACTAATGCATAATTCCCAAACGATAGTGGTAAATCAGTAAGAGACATCATGGATCGCACCATATCTAATAAAGTACGGTTATGACGTTCGGACACACCATTACGCTGTGGTGTTCCAGGTGGCGTGAGTTGTGAAACTATTCCACATTGTTTCAAATGAAGACCAAACTCATAACTCAAATATTCACCTCCACGATCAGATCGTAGAAACTATATTTTCTTGTTACGATGATTTTCCACTTCACTCTGAAATTCTTTGAACTTTTCAAATGTTTCAGACTAATGTTTGATCAAGTAGATATACCCATATCTGCTCAAATCATCTACGAAGGTCAGAAAATAACGATACCCGCCTCTAGCCTCAACACTCATCAAACTGCATACGTCAGTATGTATTATTTCCAATAAGTCAATTGCTCGCTCCATTGTTCCGGAGAACGGAGTCTTAGTCATCTTGCCCATGAGGCATGGTTCGTAAGCATCAAGTGATTCATAATCAAGTGATTCCAAAAGTCCATTAGCATGGAGTTTCTTCATGCGCTTTACACTAATATGACCTAAACGGCAGTGCCACATATAAGTGGCACTATCATTATTAACTTTGCATCTCTTGGCTTCAATATTATGAATATGTGTATCACTACGATCGAGATTCAGTAAACCATTTATATTGAGTGTATGACCACAGAAGGTTTTATTCATGTAAATAGAACAACAATTATTCTTTTACTTAAATGAATAACCGTATTGCAATAAACATGATCCAATCATATTCATGCTCAACGCAAACACCAAATAACATTTATTTTAGGTTCAACACTAATCCCGAAGGTAAAGGGAGTGTGCGATGGTGATCTTATCAACCCTGGAATCACTTCCAACTCACATCATCACCTCGCCCTTAACCAGTCTCTGTTTATTTTGCAACTCCTGTTTCGAGTTACTACTCTTAGCAACTGAATCAGTATCAAATACTGAGGGGTTGCTATAAACACTAGTAAAGTACACATCAATAACATGTATATCCAATATACCTTTGTTCACTTTGCCATCCTTCTTATCCGCCAAGTATCTAGGGCAGTTCCACTTCCAGTGACCATTTCCTTTGTAGTAGAAGTACTCAGTTTCAGACTTGGGTCCAGCTTTTGGGTTTCTTCTGAAGGAAATATGTCCTAGAGGCAATAATAAAGTTGTTATTTATATTTCCTTATATCATGATAAATGTTTATTATTCATGCTAGAATTGTATTAACCGGAAACTTAGTACATGTGTGAATACACAAAACAGAGTGTCCCTAGTATGCCTCTACTTGACTAGCTCGTTAATCAAAGATGGTTATGTTTCCTGACCATAGATATGTGTTTTCATTTGATAAATGGGATCACATCATTAGAGAATGATGTGATGGAGAAGACCCATCCGTTAGCTTAGCATTATGATCGTTGAGTTTTATTCCTATTGCTTTCTTCATGACTTATACATGTTCCTCTGACTATGAGATTATGCAACTCACGAATACCGGAGGAACACTTAGTGTGATATCAAACGTCACAACGTAACTGGGTGATTATAAAGATGCTCTACAGGTGTCTCCGATGGTGTTTGTTGAGTTGGCAAAGATCGAGATTAGGAGTGGTCACTCCGATTGTCGGAGAGGTATCTCTAGGCCCTCTCGGTAATGCACATCACTATAAGCCTTGCAAGCAATGTGATTAATGAGTTAGTTACGGGATGATGCATTACGGAACGAGTAAAGAGACTTGCTGGTAACGAGATTGAACTAGGTATGATGATACCAACGATCGAATCTCGGGCAAGTAACATACCGATGACAAAGGGAACAACGTATGTTGTTATGCGGTTTGACCAATAAAGATCTTCGTGGAATATGTAGGAGCCAATATGAGCATCCAGGTTCCGCTATTGGTTATTGACCGGAGATGTGTCTCGGTCATGTCTACACAGTTCTCGAACCCGTAGGGTCCGCACGCTTAACGTTCAATGACGATCGGTATAATGAGTTTATGTGTTTTGATGTACCGAAGGTTGTTCGGAGTCCCGGATGAGATCACGGACATGACGAGGACTCTCGAAATGGTCGAGACATAAAGATTGATATATTGGAAAGTTATATTCGGACACCGGAAAGGTACCGGGGGTCACCGGATAAATACCGGAGTACCAGGGAGTTACCGGAACCCCCCGGGGGGTCAACGGGCCTTTATGGGCCTTAGTGTAAATAGAGGGCAGCAAGGGAGCTGTGGGGCGCGCCCCCCTAGGACCAAACAAAATTGGTTTAGGGAATGGGGCCCGGCCCCCTCTTTCCTTCTCCCCTCCTCCTTTTTCCTTCCCCTCCTAGTTGGACTAGGAAAGGGGGAACCTACTCCTAGTAGGAGTAGGATTCCCCCCTTGGGGCGCACCCTATGAGGCCGCCGGCCCCCTCCCCTTGCTCCTTTATATACGGGGGAGGGGGCACCACTAGAAAAAAAGACACATCTGTGACATTTTGGGTCGAACGAATTTTTTTTTCTGTCATACATATGACACTTCTATGACGATAATTGTGACAAAACCCGGTATCATCATAGATGTGGTGGGCTCCTACTTCTATGACAAAAAATCATGACAGAAAATGGGCTTTTCGTCCTGGGCGGGCCGGAGACGCAGCTGCATGACATTCTTTGGGCCATCCATGACGGAAAAAACCATGGTAGAAGCGAGGGCGAGGAAAATTTCGGGGAGTTCCCGGTTACGGTGGGAGGTCGGGGGCCGAGCGATGCGCATTTCTCTCGTACATGTACGCGCGTGTGTGCGAGGCGTTGGCTCTAACTGAACCCGAGCGAGGCGTTGGGCTCTAACTGAACCCGAGTGATTGCACTGCAGGCTACGCATTACTGAACTCGAGCGATCGATCGATGGCTGTTAACTGAACCCGATCAAGCGATTCTGTAGCGACCAGACCTCAAATGGTCTGTGCTGCTGTGCACCAGTGTCATCCCTGGATCAGTAATGCTGACACGCACAGTACAAATGGAGGATTTATAACAGAGTAGCAATCACACACTTATTACATCGAATATCTCCGAAGAGATTAAGTATGATAAACATGTCTTTAGGCCATCTAATAACGATAACAGCGGAAGACTTGGAAGATAAGTGAGTCCATCACTCCAGCGGCATCACTGAGTATAAGACCACGACCTAAGGCACCTTACTCGTCGTCTGAAAAGTCTGCAACATGAAACGTTGCAGCCCGAAAAACGGGTCAGCACATAGAATATGCTGGCAAAGTAACACATAGAGAGCAATGAACAATAATAATGCTATACTATATGCATATATGGCTGGTGGGAAGCTCTATGGTTAAAGTTTTGCGAAAAGCCAATTTTATCCTACTTCAAAGGAATAAATTTTATTTAACTATCATGGTGGTTGTGAAACATTGAGAAGGTACCTCTAACTCAATCCCAATTAAATGTCATCATTAACCCAACAAAATTAATTATAAGTATCACGGTGATGAGATTCAAATGATAATCCAAGTACTAGATACTCAAGTTGTCCATAACCGGGGACACGGCTAATCATGATCAGTTTGTACACTCTGCAGAGGTTCGTGCACTTTTCCCCACAAGACTCGATCGCCTCCGCTTGATTCTCGCACTGCATGATGTTTGAGAAACAGATGACCGAGACACAGTCTTTCAGAAACAATCACTCTTTACTCTGGATGGACCGGTACACCTACTTTCCCCTACATCTGCTAGTCCACCTCTTCAAGAGATCCTGTAACCTACTCAGCTATGCTAGAGCCCATAATAGCTTGTGGCTGCACACGGAAGTTTCTAGCATGAAAAATCTTATGATCCCTTTGAGCCTGGGTGGCGGACCTTATACATACAGGCAACACTGGGTTCTCCAGGTGCCTCAATCCACCCAGATGTGAGTTTTAGTTGCCACCTTAAGTTGAACCATTAATAAACATCTCACATCTGTCGTGAATATCTCTCAAACCCAAATCCACGTCTACGAGCATAGCATGGCAATAATAAAAGCAACGTAGAAGTAACTCCCAAGGGTTTGATAAGAAAAACAGGTAATAGGCACTACCTCAACTACTTCCCAATACCCACAGTTTAATTAGATCCTAATCATGCAAGTGTTTGAGGAAAACAGATCTAATGTAGTAAAACTGGGTATGAACGGGATATGATCAAAGTGTTACTTGCCTTGCTGATGATCCGCAAAAGCTAACGAGTCGAAGTAACAAGCGGCACACTCCGGGTACTCTATCGCAAACAAACAAGCATACAATCAGTACTCATCTAATGCACAGGTAAAACTTGAAGAAAAGATCCAACCAGAAAGTTCAACTTAAGAACTCCGGTTTGCAAAAAGAATCAACTTGAAAGAAGCAACGAAAGTCAAACGGCGAAAGAAAGAAACTTCGTTTGCTAATCTGGATCTAGGTCAAATTTTACTGTAGCAAAAACTTGTTTGAGTAGGTTAAACGGAAAGAGAATTTCGAGACGAAACTCTAGGCGCTTGAATCACCTGATTCCGATAAACGAGCGAGAAGTTAAACAGGATCGAAGATTCGATCAGAAATCGAATCTGAGAAAATAACGAGAAAAATCCGACGAAAAAGAAAAACGGACGAACGGTTAAATAACGGACGTTCGTTAACAGAGAAAAACCGACGAACGCGTTCGTTAAAACGAACGGTTCGGTGAACGCTCGCAAAATAATAAAACCGAAAAAAACCGATCTAGGGTTTTTTTAAACGAAGGTTTTTTTTTAAAGAAAACCGGCAACGACGAACGGCAGCGGCAGTACCTCGTCGGGCGACTCCGGCGAGGGCTCCGGCGGGCGCGGGGCTCGGGGGGGCGCGAGGGGGCAGCGAGGGGCGGCGGCTCCGGCGGCTTCCCGTGCGGCGGCGGCGGCGGATTGAGAGGAAAGAGAGGGGGGGGGCGGTATAAATAGGGGGGGTCCGGGGTGGCTTGGGGGAGGGGGCACCGGGCGGCGGCGTAGCCGGCCGGGACTCGGGCGGCGATCCCGTCTCCGGGACGGAGACGACGGGCGGTGGGGCTGGGCCGTCGGCTGGGCATTTGGCCCAGTCGGCGCGCGGGCGGATTTTTTTTAAAAGTTCCACGGAAAATAATACGTAGAAAAATAAATAAAAATCAGAAAAATGCAAAATAAATTTTCCCCGTCTAGTTAGAAAATCTAGAATAGGGTGAACATTTTTTAAATCAAAATAAATATTTTGAAAACATGCAATATTTTAATGCAATAAAAATTGCAAATAAAGTCCAAATAAATCCCAAATAATAATTTTAACATTTTTCCTCCAGTATTTCAATTGTTTTGGAGAAGTCATGTTTTCTCCTCTCGTTTATTTTAAAATGAAATATTTTTCCGGAGGGAAAATAATTAAAACCAAAATCCTCGTCTTATTATTTGATGAAAATCAAATATGAAAATTCGAGAAAATCCCCAACTCTCTCCGAGGGTCCTTGAGTTGCTTAGGATTATCGAGGATTTGTCAAAATGCAATAAAACATGATATGCAATGATGATCTACGTATAACATACCAAATTGAAAATTTGGGATGTTACAGATTCCTTCGCTACTGCTGCTAACTGAAGCCGATCGATGCTGCCTCTGGATGAACAGTGAGCATTGCTGGGGGGGTTGGATGAACAGGATCCCGTGGTGTTGCCTCTGGATGAACAGGACCCCGATCGATCGAGCTGGTTGGGGCTGGATGAACAGGACCCCGTGGAGGGCAGGATAACAGGACCACCCCGTGGAGGGCAGGATGAACAGTAGACGGTGGAGGGCTGGATGAACAGTAGCCCGTGGAGGGGTGGTTGAACAGGAGCCCGTGGAGAGGGCTGGTTGAACAGTAGCCGGTGGAGTAGCGCGTGGTGGAGACTGGATGAACAGGAGCCCGTGGATGAACAGTCGCAGGTGGAGGCTGGAGGAGGTCGACGGTGGATGAACAGTAGCCCGTGGAGGTGGGAGGGGGTCGACGGTGGAGATGAACAGTGTCCCGTGGAGTCCCGTTTTGCGGTACGCCACACCCCTCCCGATGAACAGGACCCCCGTTTCGACCGTAGCGCTCCAACACAAGTCTGTTTCCTCTGTTTTGCGGTACGCCACACCCCTCCCGATCAACAGGACCCCCGTTTCGACCGTACGAGGTCCGTTTCCTCCGTTTTGCGGTACGCCAGACCCCTCCCGATGAACAGGATCCCGTTTCAAACGTGGCCGGTCGAACACAAGGCCGTTTCCTCCGTTCTGCGGTACGCCAGGCCTCGTTTCCATCGGCTGTTCCATCCAAGCCCTCCCGATGAACACGACGATGCATTCCGTTCCGACCCAGCCGGTTGGCTCCCCATGAACACGACGATGACGCTGTTTCTCCGTTCCGACCCAACCATGTACACGAGCCCTGGCCGTACGTATGCGCGAGTAGGCGTTCGAGACCCTGCCCGTATGTACGTACGTGGCCGTATTTTCTTTCTTGCACACTGGCTGCTGTACGTACGTGTACATGCTACGTGCGCGCCTCTACATCGACCTGTATGTACGTACATGTTCGTGACCAGAATGACAATGCTACGTATGCTTCGACCAGGTGGGTCCCGACCGTCAGGCACTTCCTTGCCTGCGAAGATGTAGCTGGTGGGTCCCAGCAGTCAGGGGGGCGAATCATTTTTTTGCCCGGACGCACTTCCTTGCGTGCCAAGATGTAGCTGGTGGGTCCCAGCAGTCAGGGGTAAACGTTTTTTTCACGAAATACAGTGGCCCGTCTGGTGGGTCCCAGCTGTCAGGTGGAGGAATCATTATTTTGCGCGTAATAAGGAGGCACTTCCTTGCTGCGGCCGTGGACCCAGCTGTCAGCCTCTCCACGTACAGTCCACGTCCGATGGAAGTCGTTCCTTGACCACGTTGACCACGCCGCGCCAAGAGCACCAGGGCAGTGGACGACGGCGAGGCCTAGGAAGGGGACGACGGGGAGCCGGGGAAGACGCGACAGTGGAACCCCGCGCGGAGAGGAGTACGAGGGTTCACTGGTTCGGCTGCGGTTTGAGGCTGCCGTCGCCGCAGGGCCTGGCCAGCGGTGGGAATAGTGGGGGGCGGTGAGGCCTCCGTGGCAGCACAGCCGGCCACGGGAGGCAGGAGCATGCGGCACGACCGGCGCTGCTTTGGGTGCCTGGAGCAAGAAGACCAGAGGTTGAAGAAGCACTACGGCCGTTGGATGGACATCGTATGGTCACTGGAGCTAGAATCGTTCATATTGATTAAATTTGACAAAGGCCCCCGTCCCAGTCAACTTAGTAGGCCCACAAGTTAGCCTCCCACCATGGTGCGTCCCAGCTAGCAGGGGGAGTATTAATATTTTTTGTGCGTAATAAGGATGCACTTCCTTGCGTGCGAAGATATAGCTGGTGGGTCCGAGTTGTCAGCGGCGGTAACGTTTTTTTCGTGAAATACAGAGGCCCTTTCGGTGGGTCCCTGATGTTAGGTGGAGGAATCATTATTTTGCACGTAATAAGGAGGCATTTCCTTGCGTGCGGCCGTGGACCTAGCTGTCGGCCTCTCCACGTACAGTCCACTTCAGATGCATGTCGGTCGTTGACCACGTTGACCAGGCCGCGCCGAGAGCACCAGTGCGGTGGACGACGGCGAGGCCTAGGAAGGGAACGACACGGAGGCAGGGAAGACTCGGCAGTTGTTTCCCATGCGGAGGGGAGTACGACTGTACGAGGGTTTACTGGTTCGTCTGCCATCGCCGGAGAATAACAGCAGGTGTGGGTGAGTAGAGGGATGGCCAGGCCAGCGATGGGAGTACGCTGGGGCGGTGAGGCCTGTGCGGCAGCAGAGCCGGCCGCAGGGAGGAGGGAGCAGGCAGTCCCGCCGGCGCTTGTTTGAGCGGCTGGAACTGGAAGAGCAGAGATTGAAGAAGCACGACGGCTGTTGGATGGCCATCCAACAGTCACTGCTTGTGCGTCAACCTTTTTTTGTAGGAAAGCCTCAAATCTGTGGAAAACAGCATACAGCCCATTTGCTAATTATTAAGGTTTTTTTTGAGCCCATATTCTTTTTGTTAGCATTACAGCCCATATTGTGGCCATGGTTAAAAAATTATACGAAATTTTGCATATTTCGGCGCCCCGAACTGTTTTTAATCCCGAAATTTCGACTCACATTCAAACTGATTTTAAAAATAAATGTATATCAATATAAAATCCAACAAATTCTCCACGCATAAAAAATAATGTAATTTAAAATGTCGAAATGAAAAAAAGATATTCGAAACTAATTGCCGGTTTGATGTGTTTAAAAAATGTACAACCCATTTCTCATTACTGATGGGCCATTTTCTCGGCCAGCCGAATGAAAGCTCTCCTCGTCTTGAAAGATTTGCAGCCCAACAGGCCTGACAAAGCGACTTACTTGGCAAATCACAAAAAAACTGGGCTGTGGCCGTGGACCCAGCTGTCAGCCTCTCCACGTACAGTACTCTTCCGATGGAAGTCTTTCCTTGACCACGTTGACCACGCCGCGCGGAGAGCACCACGGCGATGGACGACAGCGAGGCCTAGGAAGGGGACGACGCGGAGCCGGGGAAGACGCGACAGTGGAAGCCCGCACGGAGAGGAGTACGAGGGTTCACTGGTTCGGCTGCGGTATGAGGCTGCCGTCACCGCAGGGCCTGGCCAGCGGTGGGAATAGTAGGGGGCGGTGAGGCCTCCGCGGCTGCACAGCCGGCCACGGGAGGCAGGAGCATGCGGCACGACCGGCGCTGCTTTGGGCGGCTGGAGCAAGAAGACCAGAGGTTGAAGAAGCACTACGGCCGTTGGATGGACATTGTACGGTCACTAGAGCTAGAATCGTTCATATTGACTAAGTTGACAAAGCCCTCCGTCCCCGTCAACTTAGTAGGCCCACAAGTCAGCCTCCCACCATGGTGGGTCCCAGCTAGCAGGGGGAGTATTCATTTTTCTGTGCGTAATAAGGAGGCACTTCCGGTGGGTCCGAGCTGACAGCGGGGGGAACGTTTTTTTAGCGAAATACGGTGGTCCGTCCGGTGGGTCCTAGGAGTCAGGGGCAAACATTTTTTTCACGAAATACAGTGGCCCGTCTGGTGGGTCCCAACAATCAGGGGGGAAACATTTTTTCCTCGAAATACTGGTGGCCCGTCCGGTGGGTCCCTGCTGTCAGGTGGAGGAATAATTATTTTGCGCGTAATAAGGAGGCACTTCCTTGCGGCTGCCATGGACCCAACTGTCAGCCTCTCCACGTACAGTACTCTTCCGATGGAAGTCGGTCGTTGACCACATTGACCACGCCGCGCCGAGAGCACCACGGCGGTGGACGACGGCGAGGCCTAGGAAGGGGACGACGCGGAGCCGGGGAAGACGCGGCAGTGGATGCCCACGCGGAGAGGAGTACGAGGGTTCACTGGTTCGGCTGCGGTGTGAGGCTGCCGTCGCCGCAGAATAACAGGGGGAGTGGGTGAGTGGAGGGATGGCCTGGCCAGCGGTGGGAGTAGTATGGGGACGGTGAGGCCTCCGCGGCAGCACAGCCGGCCACGGGAGGCAGGAGCATGCGGCACGACCGGCGCTGCTTTGGGCGGCTGGGGCAAGAAGACCAGAGGTTGAAGAAGCACTACGGCCGTTGGATGGACATCGTTGACCATGCCGCGCCGAGAGCACCAGGGCGGTGGACGACGGCGAGGCCTACGAAGGGAACGACACGGAGCCGGGGAAGACACGGCAGTGGCTGCCCACACGGTGGAGAGTATGAGGGTTCACTGGTTCGGCTGCCGTCGCCGGAAAATAACAGGAGGTGTGGGTGAGTAGAGGGATAGACAGGCCAGGGATGCGAGTATGATCTAGCCGTGAGGCCTGCCCGGCAGCACTGCCGACCACGGGAGGTGGGAGCAGGCGGTTCCGACGGCGCTGGTTTGGGCGGCTGGGGCAGGAAGATCAGAGACTGAAGAAGCACGATTGCCGTTAGATTGACATCTAACGGTCTGACGCTGGTAGAGTCGATTGTTGACTAAGTTTCTTTTTTGAGAAACCTTGTGTACGCATGCACTTAGTAGGCCCACAAGTCAGCCTCCAAATCTGTGGCAGACAACATAAAGCCCATTTGCTATTTTTTATAATTTGCAGCCCATTTGCTAATTCTTAAGTAATTTATTACAGCCCATTTTCTGCCCAGGACCACGGTCAAAAAGTTCAACCTTATTTTGCATATTTCGGTGGAGTCTGAACTGTTGTAATCCCGAAATGATAAACATGTTTTAAGAACTTATTGATTTGCCAAAAAAAATCATTTTGTTTTTGTAAGCAAATAAGACGTGGGACAATTGAGTTGGTTTAAGGGAAAACTAGTGGTAAAAAAATCAGCGCTGGGTGGGAAAAAACAACAAAAATAAGGATGTAAATATGAAAAGGGAATTTTATGTGTTTTCAATATAATGATACATGTATATGAACTAGTAAAACTATAGGTAGAGATTAGAAAACGGATGTAGGACATGCGTTTCAAGAGGAAAATAGAACTGGGCTGTGTGTTTGATTCAGTAAAAAAAAACTGCCTGCGGATGTTGTAAGACAAAATATAACTAACGCTGGCGGGCCAGAGGCCAGTAGATACCTGCTGGATCTTTGTGCCCCGTTGTCGTCATGGGCTGGGCCTGTTAAAAACAAAACCAACCCTGGGCAGTCTACAACCCAGTTGAAACTTGCTTGACCTAAAAAAATAATATACGTGCTCAATAAACAAGAGAATTCTGCAAGTACAGACTGATAACTGGGATGCAGCACGGATATTGTTTTTTTATCGTGATAATAAGTGCATGCACTTGTTTCGAAAAAATTGGAGAACTGGGAATTCGAACGGCGGGTGCTTATGCTACCCATCAAATAAAAATCAGGTGCCTGAAAATTCGTTTCGAAACAAATGATTCAGCTTTATATCCACGTCGACCCTCGGCATGATGGTTGGAAGCAAATGCAAGTTCATACCAAAAGATCGTTAACAACAATACCAACTTGCGGACGACAAGGTAGTACAACTACCAATACCAAACTAACTTATAATGTTTTTACTCCTGGCCCTAGTGTTCGTCTGGTAGAAAATCTTGCAGAGGACCAGCTCCCGCTCCTTCTCTTGCTCCAGGTCCCTGAGGTGGTACTGGTGCATCACCCAGTTGGTCCTCTGCTGGTCGAAGTTCTTGTTGGTGTGCAGGACCAGAACCTTTTTTGCTGCCCGTCTTGCCGGCCGTTGACCATCACCGGCAAGGTATTGCCGGTCTTGTGCCACATCGCGTGCATGCTGCACTCCGACTGTATCTTGCGACGCGTCCACGTGCCCCTTTTGAACACCCTGGAATTGCGCTGGAAGAAATGCTTCCTTAGGCCACTCAGTGTGATACCTGCAGTATTGTGGAATACAGGTTTTAGTGTACCTAGTTGGCATTTTCATAACATCTTTAGCATGTTGCAGTCACTTGTTTCACTTTTTATTAACTGTCAAATTGTAATTGCTTCACCAGGTCTGCGTCTAAAAATAAAAATAGAGCTATAAACAAAGGAATATGTTTGTGCAAGTAGACGACCGATCGGTGTCTTACCTGGAAGTTTCTCAGGTTGGGTGTAGCATATGCCGTGCTCGCTGTCGATGGTTGGTATGAACAAAACGGTGAGAGACTGAAATCTCGCGCTGTCAGCACTCACTTTGGCCTCAAGGTGCCCGATCAGCTCCTGATCCGTGGGATCGAACTTGACGCCAGCCGGCAGCACCGGCCAATCCTTCTTCGACTTGCATCGGTAATTCCAGTTATATGGTACTCAATGTATGATCAATCGACTGTTTTAAGTGAATGATGAAAGATTTCGACAGATAAGTGGTACTCCAAATCTGAAGTCCAGAATACCCGAACACGCCGCCGGGATTCTTGTGTCACCTCACGCGCAGCGTGTTGTCACGTCAATTCAATGTGTGGACATGATGAGTAATTTGACCGATGTATACTAGTACTGCTACTGTACTACTTACTAGTCGTATTTAGTGTCACAATTTATACATAGGTTTAACTAACAAGTACGCACTTGAAGCCTAATTGATATATATATATATATATGGCTTTTGCACAGCATCTCCATCATCATTATCAGTACATCCTACGCAGGTGAGTTAGGATGCACTTGATCCCAGGAAGGTATCTATCCTTCAAACCAGAGGAGTGCTTCAAACTAACAACAGTACATAATATCCAACAAAAGAGGGTCGTGCCACAGCAGCAGAATACATGGCTCAGTCTAGATATCAGCACAAATCAAGTTGTGCATATTTGCTGTTGGCATGAACCACATCGCCGCATGTCGGGTTTGCAAAAGCCATCCATCGCATGGAAGCTTCATGCCTTTCACACACTGAAGATTATCTGGCAACAAGCTGTGTCGACGAATCTCTGGATATGGTGATTCATGAAACCCATGGTATGATGTGTAAACACAGCCCCCCTCGCGAATGGAAGTTGCATAGCACAGTAATCATCGCCGGTGATATGATCGATGATTGGTTGGATGATCGGATAATTGAGCCCGAGGAACAAGGAGTGGTTGCCGAGGCTGTAAACCCGCCTCCAGTTGAATACGCCTGGCCCAACGGAGCTGGGATCTTTCTCGAACACGAAGCAGCCATAGCCATCAATGTCACGAACGCCCCACGCATTGTACTGCATGTGGTTTGATGTAATGGTTTGGTCAATTTGGTACGTGCGAATGAGCATCAAATGACCGCCGTTAGCTGAACGAGTGATAAACCACCACCCATCGGCTGGTATGATTCCAGGTCCTGGAATCATGAAGGCCAGCGCATTTGCGTCTGCTGCAACAATTCAAATTGGAGACCAAAAGGACAAAAATAAACAATCATGTTCAGAGTATGTGTGGAATTAAGATTATTATAACAGTGACACATATCATAATCATACCCCAAGTTAAAAAAATAAGCCAATGGCTTTCATATTCTAGCAATATGTGATGGTTCAAACATCATGTAACAATGAGAGGAAAACAACTATGACAGCGCCTACTCATATTCTACCATAGCACTTACTACTACTGTTCTCATATCAACTCTAAGCAATAACATGCGTTGTTATAAAAATCTTGTAAACGAGAGTAACATATAGCAATCATGATGTTATGCTCATAATATGTATTCTAACAATCATTAGATGCCAATTGTTCTCATATCAACTCTAACAATAACATGTGTGGTCATAAAAATCTAGGAAATGAGAGGAACATATAGCAATGATGTGGTTATAGACATGCTATGCATTCTAAATTTGTAACAAATGAACATGCAGTCGTATTCATAAGGTAAAGATGAGATGAGATAGAACAATTACACGATGATAGATTCCACCAGTATAGGCAGCCAATCTGTGCGTCGACCGCGTAAACGATGCCATCGTGCACTATAGCATCAGACAGAAATGTTGCCTCAACAGGATTGATGATGAGCCATAACCATGTATGGCGACCGGATTCCAGATAGACTAATCCCATGTTGAACAAGGCAATGAGGTTGTAATCCATGTAGTCTTCTGATGGTGTGGGCACTTCGCAGAATACAACTTTCTGCAAACAGAGGTCGAGCCAAAAGCTTGACGCATCTCGTGCGTAGTAGTCAGGAGTGTCCGGCGGGCCGCGAGGCTCGATGGCGGCGGTATCCAACGATGGAAGGGTGATCTCTCGCTGGGTGTAGATATCCACGAGACGCCACGGACTACCGGTGTGGTGGATGAGGACGATCCAGTTGGCCTTCATGCCCGCCCAGTAGTGGCCGCGCATGAAGGACAGGTGGACGGGTAGTGGTAGCATGTCGAGGGGAACCACGGCAACCTCCGTAGGATCGTCAAGTCGGTGTCTGGGCCACCTGCGAAGATCGGGCATCAGCAAGCAGGGTGTCTTGAAAAGAGCCGGCCCGTTGCAGACGAGTAGACGGTACAAAGACACCGAGCATGCGGCCAGACGGACGGTGCTGAGTAGGTCCATAC